>NC_090730.1:175750963-175773463 GCF_036898095.1 Palaemon carinicauda
ATTTGTTGCCATTATGTTAATGCAATTTAGACTGCGGCGTTATATAATGAAATATATATGAAGCTGGAACCAATTGTAGTGTTACATAGTCTACATACTAACAGGTGCGTAGTAGTTAAGAGCAGGTAGTTTTATTTAAGCGATTATATTAATGTAATTTAGATAACTGCTTCATATTGTGAGATAGCTAAAAAGTGTGAATAAATTGTAGTGTAATTTTAACTTACCAACAGGTGTATGATAGTAAAGAATTTTTTTTTCCAATTTGTGGTTATATTAATGCAATTTAAGACCTACTTGATGGTGAGTTTTATAACTTATTACTAATACTACAAATGGATAGTTATTTTGATTTACGTAACCAACTATTTAATTTCCCGGGGAGATTTCAAAAACCAATTTTAAAGGGCATAAAAACTTCTTAATTTTTCTTTGCTTTTACTTTCATATGAGTGACAGTAGATGTATAGTGAATTGTTTTAGATATACTCTGAAAGATAATCACTCAATTTCTTAATATCGTGGCGATAGTTGTGCTGAAAAATTGGAGGGAGTGTGGAGAATTAAAAACTTTCGAATTTAATATATATACTTGGAAGCCCTTGATTCGAAAGGCACGCTAATGGCTTCATAATGGGTTGTAAGCAATGCATGAATAGTAACCTGTCATCAGTGTCGCATTAATACTTAGAAGTACTTAAGTGATTCAAATGCCATCTAATAATTCGTACAAAACACACTAAAGCTTTCATGGGACTCTAAATACATGCATATTAACATACTATCAGTTTACCTAACTTGAAAATTGTATCTGCACAATGGAATTGCAAAAATTGTAGTAGATATATACTCAGGTTTGACAGCCCCCAGTAATCGTAGAAAAAAAAATGGTAAAATAATTAGCACTAGTTCATTGGTTTCACTAAAAATGTCTTGATAATCGCTGATTGGTTCGATTATGCACTAGCGCTCCGATATTTAGAATGTTAAACTTATTTTGATTACTGGATTTGTGAAAAAATTCCACCTAAGAGTGAATCTGCTAGTTAAGCTTCAGAAGGTAATAATGTTTTTGTATATGTTAGCACTGTTGGTGAAAGTACTGCATTCCCAAACCTTTACATTCTAACCATAATCGGCATAAACTGGCGTAAGCTATTGATTGATTTAGCTACAATCAGTGTGGTTTCTAACAATATATAACTTTTGAGCAGTTTTTAATTTTTGTTTCGATAAACAATCTCCTAAATATACCTTAAAAAGTTGCGGTAAGGAATTTTAGTAGCGAGCCTGGTGTCTAGCACACTTGCCAATATGCAAGATGAAATTCGGGGAATTAAGGTACTTTGTAATAGTATCACAAGTCTTGTTAAATGATTAATTTTATCCTTTCCAGCATTATTTTTTTCTTTAATATTACACCCCAACCACACCCCATATCTAGACTTTACTATACTATCCTAGAGGGACACTTGAATTTTTCCAGGCAAACTGCACGTAAATTGAAGAAAAACCTAGACTCTATAACTTGTAGCACATAGAATTGTAGTTATAGGCTCTGGAAAACAGCAAAAATTTTTTTAATGTATTTTCTAATCAAAATTAATTGACGACTTATTGCGCTGCCCTTGCCTCCTTAACGTGATCTATGACACAATGTAGATAAGTAACCTTTAACGCACAACGTAATTCCCTTTATTGTCTTATTAAATAGGTAACTATTCCGTTAATTGATCACTTATGATGCTGCCGCTGAGCAAATGAAGTGCATGTAATAATTATGAAATATATTATCATTCTCAAGATTTTGTTTAGGGAATATCTTTATAATTAAAAAGGTCCTAAAAATAAGGAAACGTATTACAGTATGTAATTACTTAACTCCAAGGAAAAATAGAAGTTTTCTATTTCTATAAACTCAACTAATTTTCGAAGCATTGTGGTACAACCTTGACATAATTAGCCCCCCCCCCCCTCTTTACGCTTAGTTTAATATGCCCATTCATAGCCCGAAAGAGTACGTAAATCACAGTACTCGCTCCTCTATAGAAATTCCGTTTTAGGATGCAATTAAGATGGCATCTATTGGTTCTTTGATTTATCACATTCAAGATACTTTTTTGTTTAATCAGTTATTAAAGCATCCCTGTCCATATATGTACCAGACGCACTAATGCTAGAGCACATGCTTATGACTTTTGTGACTGGGTCTTTTTTTTCATATTAAGGAAAGGGATTGGTGTTAAGCCACCCCTAGTTCGTTAGGGGCATTGCATATCACGTTTAGGTTAGAAAAGTTTTAGTGGTCCTGATTGTATTAGTCTTAGTTGGATTATTTACAATGTTATACCCAGTTCCCCTAATTAGTAAATTTTAATTTATGCCTGTCTTTTTAGACTAGTATGATAATCTGTGTATAACTAAAATATATCCCACTGGAGTTCCCATAAAATTTGAATTGACTATGTAAAAATGATATAATTAAAGGTAAAGGTATAATTAAAGGTAAAGGTATAAAGGTAAAGGTATAATTGAAGGTAAAGGTATAATTGAAGGTAAAGGTATAATTGAAGGTCTGGAGTGTAAGGATGCAAGCTTGAAAAAGTATGTGCAAGAAATAAAATTGCTTCACTAAAAATAAAACCATGATTTGAGCAAATGCTGCAGTGTAGCCTTCTTGAAACTACGTAATTACTAGGGAATTTTCATAATAAAATGTTATCACCATAGTTATCAATTGGTTGAGAACAGATTACTTTTAAACTGTTGTACGTTGTAAGTATAATGGAAATAAGTATAATGGTAATGTGCAAGTCTTTCTTCAAATTTTTAATAAAAAGTTAGTCTTGAATATCCTAAACTAAACATTGTACATTATTATATACTGTAAATGGTTGAATTTATATGATTTATCATTTTAACTAATATTTAAACTCTAACCTTCTATAGTCTAAACAATTTGTATAAGCTAGGAAATTCAGACCTAAAACACTTTGATTAAAGTAGGACTTGTACATTCCCATTATACATAATTCAGTAGACAATAATTTTAGACAAATTAGTCCTCCCCCTATTAGTAATTATAGTAATAAATGAAAAATCTTCCAATACATATTCCAATATTTTGTACTTAACTGTATGAATACAGCACTACTGAATCACTGAATGTGCTCCAATTGCTGTTGTATTTTACTGGTACTATGTTCTTAACTCTCTCATATTCCATCATATTGATTATTGTTGAGCTTACATTATTTAACTTAGAGTATAGATTTTAATGAACGAATTATTTTAGGCCTGGAAAAACTACAAGTGGGGTCAACCCCGATGTGATTCGGATTGTAGCAGCAGCAGCAGCAACATTAGTAGTTGGGTCTTGCAGGACTAATATAAGCTGATGGCCTAGTAGCTGAGGACCTTTCACGAGACATCTGTTACGAAATGAAAAAGGAAATTCTCAATAACATCTGGCATGGTATGTTTCCTATTGCTTTTCAAAATAAAAAGGAAATTCTCAATGAGATCTGGCATGGTATGTTTCCTATTGCTTTTCAAAATAAAAAGGAAATTCTCATTGAGATCTGGCATGGTATGTTTCATATTGCTTTTCCAAATCAGTGTGTATTGGTGCATAAATCTTCATTGAATTAAGGATTACAATCCGCTTGTGGATTTTGGCTTCATAAGCAAAAACTGAATTTTGCACTTGTCAGGTTTTTTTCTAAGTGTTACTGATATGTTTAAACTGGTTAACTCTTAAAACTTCGATTTATTAGGAATGGAAGATTTAAGACTAGATTGTCATTAATCTTAAAGAAAAAAAAATTCAGGTAGTTTCCTCTATTACATCATGTCACAATTTGAGTACCTAATATCCTACTGTAAGGGTCAAGAGGAGGAAGTTTCATTTGGGTTATCCCATGTTTTTCACTTTACAAGTGAATGTGTGAATTTATGCATTTTCTAGTTTACCCATTTGTAATATAACATTTTCGTCCTTTGAAACTTAAGTTTTACTTGCTGGTTTACCTATTCTGTTCGCAATACAGCTCTCTCTCTCTCTCTCTCTCTCTCTCTCTCTCTCTCTCTCTCTCTCTCTCTCTCTCTCTCTCTCTCTCTCTCTCTCTCCCCCAAACACCCACACACAAATGACCATCTCTTATCCTCCATTCCACAGCTTATTCATAATCATGATCACGATCTCCTAAGCGTATAAACGCAAAGGGCTGCTGTTAGATTTCGCCACCCGTCCATATCTTCGAGCTTTTGATAATCTACTTGATCTCCGTCCTCAGTCATGTAGGCCTGGGGCTTCCAGTTCCTCCAGTGGCTTGTGGAGCCCAGTTGAAGTTTTGTGAACTAATCTCATGGGGATTACGAAGAGCATGACCAAACAATCTCGATGTACCCCTGGCCATGACATCATCCACATATGGCACTCGAGTAATCTTAGTTTCATTTTTAATACTGTTCTGCCATTTAACTCCCAATATTCTTCTTAGGACATAGTTCTCAAATCTACTTAATCTGTTGGATATTTGAGAATTTTGTTTTCAAATCTACCTAATCTGTTGGGTACTTTGTCATACCATGACTCTTGCCAATACAGTAGCACAGATCTCACTGCTATATAGCCTGAGTTTTCTAATTCCAGGTGACTAGAATTGGAGTTTAATGAAAGATTAAAAAATCACGATGGCTAAATTGAGTAGAATTTCGAAATCAAAAGATCCTGTATCAGAGATCAGTTATCAATTAGTTACATTATTATAAATCCTTAACTATTTCTCCTTCCAATAGTATTGAACCTAGAAATTTCCCTTTGCATTGTATATTTAGTTCTCCTTTCTCCTACATACCTTAAGCCCTACCTCCTATTTATTTCATGCATTCTGGTAAGCGAGCATTGCCAATGATGTGATGGTCTGATGAAGACCGTAAAAGCAGCACACTCTAGGCCAGTTAATTTCCTATTACCAATACAATCTAATCCTTCTGCACCACCCCCAACTGTTCATAGGCATTACAAAATCCATTAGGTTGAACATAGGTGAGACGCTTGGCTAAAACAATCCTCAGACAACGTGCACAACTATTTGTTACATACCTCGCCCGTGCGAGCTGCCTGAGGTTTTTGGAAATCTACAGATTCCCTTTTAAAAATATAGAAATATAATTTGATAGTATTTTTTTAGTTTTTCGTTTAAGTATTTTATAATTTTAAGTGTTGACAGTGTACTCTTTGGTTGAATTTTGTTAGTATATAACTGATAACATGTTAATTCAAATTAAATCTCTTCTTTAGGTATGTAATCTCCAAGAAGTCAACTGAGCCAGCCTTTCCAGTTTTTTCTGAATGTTGGAGGATCAAACTACCTGATGAAAGGAAACATAATTGTTGCTTTTATTATAGCTTATGACGGGACAAAGGACAGCGGTGATTTTGGAAAGTGATATTTTTCAAATATGGGTAAGCTCCTCTGTTTAGGGAATTCTACAAAATTATTATGGAAGGGTTTAATTGAATTAACCATGGAAATTATGCTTCTGTACCCTTGAACTATACAATAAGCCATAAATCTTTTTATAATTTAGGTCATGCTTATTTTTGCTAATGCTGTTTATCTATTGACCCGAATGGCAGTCTTCTCCTGTAGAGCTCAAAATTTAGTTTTTTTAGGAATTAAGCTTTTCTAGTTCATCTTTGTTAGGAAAGTCATAACTTTACTCTTACCAAACTTTTAACATTACTTAACTTTCACATCAATAGTTTATAGATTGACTAAAAAGTCTTATTCGCTAAGTGTGAAAACTAAGATAGTTGGCTTCGCATACTTGAATATAACCCTTGTATATTAACGTAAAAAATCTTGGTTTAGTCAATGGAAATTTTCTTCTAGTCCCTAAGAAAACTCCCAGTTTGATCCAGTTCATAAACTATTATAGTTGGTTACAAAGAATCATGGAAAACCAATAAATTTTTATTTCATAAATTTACCGTAACTTAAAATGTCAAGCATACTTTTGTTAAAAAGGCGAATGCTTTTAAAGCACCTTAAATATCTATTCAACTTAGATACTTTAAATTTTTTGAAGTGTTTTAGCAGTGAATTCATTTAAATACTCTTATTTTGAAAGTCCAGACACTTGTGGTTTGAGACCAGTATTCTATTGTTACCATTTGGGATTTTATAAAAAATTTCGAAAATTAATTCTAGTCATAACACTGGAATAGTTCAGATATTTTTAATTCTTGTTTGGGTTCAAAGATTCATATTGCAATGTTTAAGGAATTTGCATTCTAGAATTTATGCTAAATAATTATATATTAAAACTATAGTTAATAACAATTAGTATTTCATAGTTTGAAAATTGGCTAAATATATTGTTCGTTTGAGGCTTAATGTTTAGACAAGGTTTCCTTTGATATTTTTTAACAATATTTCTATCTACTCTCAAGATGTATTCACTTAACTCAAAAGTAATTAAAATATATTGTGGCTCAAACTTTCCTTAGTATATCAGGATGGTCAACAATGAAATGACAGTTTTAAAAGTAGTTATACATATATAAAAAAATACAGCCTTTTTACAGAAAAAATATACGTGAACCATATAGGTATAATTTTCAATAAAATTTTTCCTTTTAAATGCCCATATGTAGTAGTTTCTATCCGTAGTTCATACTTTCTAGTTATGATTTATGTACCTCTTAATCTGTTTTGATATTGAAAATAGGTATGAAATCTAGTTTTGTATGAAGTAAATTGATAGTTAGCAATATAGGGTCAGTTGAATATACCTGTTATTTAAAATACTAAAGGAAACTTATTGTAAAAAATTTAATTCTAGAAACGGTTATTGAATCTGAAAGACTAATTAGGTTTTAATCCTGGTTTGCATTTAGTGTTAAGCCCGATTAGCCTTTTGACTGTAACAGCGTCTTAGAGGGGAGATGGGGGACCTGTTCGCGTGTGGAAATAATTCCTTCCTAGTAGCCATAAACATGATAGTAAAATTGTTCCTGCATTTAATACAAAAAATTTAATAAATTCCACACCAGAATGCTACTATGGTTCATTTAAAGTATATTTTTATTTATATTAGCTGTTGGTAAGGGTAGATAGTCAAAATTAGCTGCTAGTGGGGGGAGGGTAAGTATGGTTAATCTAAACATTAACTGAATGTACATTTTCCCGTTGACTTTAACTGTTACATTGTATGTTCTCGAAACTACGGGAGGGTTTGAAGTGCCAGTGTACACTTTAGAGGTTAAGAATACGTACCTTGTATTGGTTTCATTGTATTTTCATACAAGATATGTTAAAGGATACCTTGTGAAACAGAAATGACTCAATAAAGATATAAATATTAGATGTCAATTTAATTTTAATCCCAAAAGACATTTGTAATAATTATATATTCATATTCACAATATGTGAAAATACAGTACAAAGCTACATACTTATGAAAGATGCCTCAATCTGTTTATCATATTTTGAATTATTACTTGGCTAGGCTGAAAAACTTCTTTAAATTTATGAAGTTTGAAAGTGAAAAGAATAGTGTAATTTGAAAAAGAAATGGGAGCCTTAGGACATAAAATAACAAAATTAAAATTATACCATGATTTATAGCATCCCATAAAAATGTATTAAGTACTGTCAATGGCTATTTTTTATATTTTGAATTCCATTATAAATGCATATTCAAAATTTTCGAGCTCCGTTCAATTGAGGAAATCTACTTTATATTCAAGAATATGTAAGTGTAATTTGTACTAAAAAAAAATTCAACGATTTTCTGAAATCAGGTTAGATTTGTCATTTTATTATAGAGTATGTAAAAGTTTATTGCAAGTATATTGTATGTAGACATTAAATTGTTAGCATAAATTTTTATGGTTCACTTGTAAAGTAAACGTATGAAAGTTAATCTTTCCAATTAAGTGACCTTTGGTATGAATTGGTTTAAGCTAAAAACGCTTTATTTGCAGATGAAAAGATTTAAAATAAGAATTAATTTTCTTGACTACGGTAATATTTCTTTAGGTTTTCCTTGATTTTAACTACCAAACTTTATCTGTATTGGAAATTGAGGTGCATAGTAACTAACCGTAGTAAAATGTCAATGATAATCATGAAAAGGAGACTTAGTATTAAAAAAAATCCATTTCATTTTAATTGTAATAATGATTAAACTAGACTTAATGTATCTATCCTAGCACCTTAGCCATTTTCTAACAAGTAGTCTTTGATTCGTACTGACCCTATAGCAATGTAGTGCTATTAGTATATTAAATTATTGCATAACTAAAGGGCTTTGCAGAGATCCCTTGGGCACTACCTCTTTATAACATTTTAAACTTTTCCTCCTGTCCTACCACTATTTCATTGTACCTTCGTTCTCACTCTTTTTCTTACTTTACGGGACTATTTTCTTAAGGGATGCTTTTCTGGTCCTTTACTGCAGGTGAACCTTACTCCACAGGAACTTCAGTAATTTTATCATTTTTCACAGGCGTTCAGATATTAGTTTTTCAAATCAACAATAGCCCAGCTTTTAAGTCCTCCGTTTTCACTGGAAACCCTTAATTTACTAAATATATTTAGCGTTTCATATGTTTACTTGGAGCTTATTGTATAGTTTAGGGGCCTCATATTTGGAAGCTCAAGAACATAGTCGACAGTTTCAACAACTTAAAACCAAATCAACTATTCCCCTGTCAAAATGATTTGCTCTGCTGAAAATAGAGCTTTTCCCCTGGAATATTTTGGAGTTCCATTATGATAACTTTACAATATTTTTTAACTTGTTTTAATGGGAAGCCAGTGTGAATTAGATTAGTAAAAGTGATACTTTCTAAGGGCGAAAACAGATTTACCTTACACAATATTCTGTTTTTTTCTTAAAGTTGCACTTTCGTTACTGTGGTAGATGAACTTAGTCAATCCTGGTAATGTTTTTAACGTTCCATTGCTGAATGTTAATCCAAGTACTTAATGTTCCCTAGGTGTAGATACTTTTTAAACAATATAAATTTAGGGATTAAATGTCAGTCAAGAGATAGATATTGTGACAGTTATTAGTCTACTTGAATACCTCAAATGTTTCTTAGGCAGTTTTTCTCAACTACCACAAACTCAGAGTATGGGTTTTTCAGTTAATTTTAGTAGTTTTATTGTCCATTCACTAACACTGGAAAGAATTTGGTTTAAAGTTTCAGCCGTGTCGTCTATAACATTTACGGTATATAAAATTGTGTAGTGTGCAGATAGTATGAGCTTCATTATGCTTTTGTAGGACTATCACTAGAGCAGTTGTGAGATGAAGATTTGTACAGTTGTATTAACAGATTAGATTTGTACAGTTGTATTAACAGATTATCTGCCAAAGTAGACTCCCATAAGGTACGCATCGTTTAATTGTTTACACAAGTTCTTATTTGCGCACATTTTTTTCTATCAAGTAGTCCTTTAGGCATTCAAAAGCGTAATACCTATAGACCACAGATAATTCAGTAGTTATGGCACAACAATCAAAAATAGTAAATTATTTATTAATATTTTCTAGCTTGCTTACACAACTGATACCAGTCTACTCAACACCAGGGTTTTTCCCTCATTCCTAAGCTTTTTAGGCAACCCCCAAAACATATATTGCAATGTTATTTTTTACAGCATGTGAAATTTGATTACTGTATAATTTTAACTAAATAACCTTTACTAATTAACCCAACTTTTGCAGAGTGCATTTTACGAATCAAAGATTGCAGAATGGGTCTATCGTTGATGCAGCATGGTGTCACAAGTCCTTTTACAAGTGAGCCCACTTTCTTTGGAGAAGACTTGTTGGAAGAAGCAGAGTCAGTGATGTTTAGTTTAACTTCTGTCAAAGGGCCACTCAAGATACCAAAGGCTACACTCAAGACACTGGAGTGGAAGGTGGTGAGATACCAAGGGTTTAAAGGACACCTTCCAGTTGGGGCTTAAGGCCCTTTTGCAAGAAGACACCTTCCATTGTGAGAAATTGTCCTCCCTTAGGGCTTGGTAGGAAAAAAAAGTGAAGCAGTGAAAGCATGAGAAGTAAAGACTACTTAACACAGGTTTTGAAACAAGAATTTTAAGTGGAGTAAAACACAGGTTTTGAAACAAGAATTTTAAGTGGAGTAAAATTAAGTAGAGTAAACGAAAGAAACCAAGTGGTATAGCAAGAATTTCAATTACTAAAACATATGTAACATTTAATATACAGTACAAAATTATATGTAAGCATCCTTTGTTCATTTTAATTTAATAGGTTCAAATACATACACAAAATTGATGTCTTCATTTTATTATCAGACGAGTTAAAAAAGTTCATCAAAAACAATTTTCAACAGTGTTTCACTATAGAATATATAAATCATACATAAGCCGGAAGAAATGAAAAAGATTGAGACATGGTATATTGGACAGCATCAACGGCAGCTGGGTGGGTGCAGTGGCAAGGCTGGCAGCTGGGTGGGTGCAGTAGCAAGGCTGGCAGCTGGGTGGGTGCAGTGGCAAGGCTGGCAGCTGGGTGGGTGCAGTGGCAAGGCTGGCAGCTGGGTGGGTGCAGTGGCAAGGCTGGCAGCTGGGTGGGTGCAGTGGCAAGGCTGGCAGCTGGGTGGGTGCAGTGGCAAGGCTGGCAGCTGGGTGGGTGCAGTGGCAAGGCTGGCAGCTGGGTGGGTGCAGTGGCAAGGCTGGCAGCTGGGTGGGTGCAGTGGCAAGGCTGGCAGCTGGGTGGGTGCAGTGGCAAGGCTGGCAGCTGGGTGGGTGCAGTGGCAAGGCTGGCAGCTGGGTGGGTGCAGTGGCAAGGCTGGCCGGGTGATATATAACCCGAAATTAAATTTTAGTTAGGGTGGAAGTAAATAACTTTGCCAGAAAGAAGATTGGTATGCCGGAACTAATTTCCAATCTTTGTCCTTGTTCTCCAAATCTTACAAGACAACCTGGAAAATTTGTAAAGAATTAATTAATAGTAGTTGCACTTTTTTAATATAACGTACAAATTTACAACAAACTTTGAAAAACCAACTTTGAAAGCATTAGTTAAAATTTTATAAAGCATTAGTTAAAATTTTATAGACCTGTATTACTTTATACAAGATTTCTTCCTTTCATAAGATATGACCATCCATATTATAAACCCCATTGGTTAGATTTCAAACGAATATGGTATAAAAACCAATAAATTATAGTAATCTATTTGCAATGTCTCAATAACACTGTTTTATTTATATATTACTATTTGCAATGTCTCAATAACACTTATTTATATTTTACTTCCTTACTACTCGAGCCGGTTTTCAATACTTTAAAATCGACCTTCAAGTTTGAGTTTCTCTTAATGTTTCATAAAAGTTACTGGAATTTAAATTTTTTTTTTTTACAATCAGCAAAGTAAACTTGAAACAACTGAACTCTAGAAGACATGAAATCAAAGAAATTTCAGAAAATCCAAAAAATGTCAGATAATCAAGAAATTTCAGAAAATCCAAAAAATGTCAGATAATCAAAAAAAGCTAAGTTAATATCAATGGCACCTGCAAAAAGACAACGCAACTATAGTGTATTTTATGCATTAACAAAGTAAAACTCCTTTAATTCCATGGCTACAGATCTTTCTCCTGATATAATAATAATTCCATCTTACTTTTTAGTACATAAACCTAATTGGAACCATAGTTTCTTTCTGCAATTGCTCATTTATACTACTAATATCTTAGGCACTGGTATTCTGTGGTACATGGTATTCTGTGGTACAAACTAACCCAATCAGAATCTACATAAATTGGAAAACTGAAGTTTGCTAAAACTTTCTAGTTTGCTACGGTACAGTAGCTTTTCAGGTCAAGCTAGTCATGGAGTAAACTGCCAACAGACTAAGATTAAAATGTACATAGACTAATATATCCAAAGGTTTCATTGCAATACATAGCAATGTCCCCCCAAAAAGTTGAACATTTAAATTTGGAAGGGGAACTGTATTTAGCATATTCAAGTAATATATAAAGTATATCTTTTATAATTGAATTTGAAAATTAGTTAAATATCTCAGTTACCGTAATCCAAGTGCTGAAGTATTTTAGAATAAATTCATGCTGGTTTGAAATAATTAATGCCAATTTGAGAGAACAATTTTCAAAAATCAAATCTAGTTGATAAGCCAAGCTAAAATCAAGTGCAAAACAGCCGTGGCTACTTGTGCGAGATTTAGTCTATTATAAAGTAAAAACACAGAAATAACATTCTTAAACCCTTTACACAAATCAACACTAACGTTTGTTATATGTTACTGAATGGATTTGTTGATTTCAGCTAATATCTCAATAGGACATGGGTAGCCATTTAGCACCCAACAGCAATCCAGTACAAAACCTTTGTTGAGTGTGGTTAAAACTAAAAAATACCGGTTAACAGATATGCACTTTGTGACCTGTTCAACAAGTACTCCAATATTATCTATATATACTAAGAACGGCACTGGCTTACTAGAAGAGGCACTGGCTTATTGAAGATTAAATTATTTTGCATAAATTAGTACTAAGAATTAAGTGTAATATAAGTCAATCTCTACCAGTAATTTAACATTTCCTGAGAATGTAAACTAAAGGTTGAAAGGAGGTATTTAAAGACCATTGTCCTGGGCTAAACCAGGTAAAGTACCTGAATAAGCAATAGCACCATCAAAGAAAGTTAAAATGAAAACTGCAGAATTCTAGAAAATAATTTGGCTATAAACTGCATAGGTTAACCAATTTTTCTAAAGTTCAATGAAAAAGTAACCTATCAAACCTTGTGCACCATCAGCCAAAATATGGACTAGGGACCGTTAATCAGCTTTATACTGAAAAAAAAAATGTATTGCTAAACTTACTCAACCATATCAAAAGTTCATTCAATAACTGATCAAGGAAAATCTAAGTATCTAGTAATATTAGTTTATTGAAAAAAAATATCACCATATCTTACTTCATAAAGTTTCCATGATTAAGTATTGCTCAAGGCTTTTTTTTTTTTTTATTAAGAGTTCTATTGCGAGTGATCCTTGTCCTATGTTCTAGTGGTTCATTGTGAAAAATCTATCTTTGATACAGGATGTTTACCTGAAAAAATTCACAGATTACAAAAAATTCGGGTAAACATATTATGGAGTATATTGCAGGTCAATATATAAATTAATATTCAAAATATTCTTTAGCAATTTCATACAGTGAGTATGAATTTTACTCAAGCAAGCAAGCTAATTGGCACTATATGAGCACACGGGTTTTAGAACTTTACCAATGTGAAAGAGACTAAGCTGAACATTCGTTAAAAATTTTTGCTATGGAATGGCTACTATATTAAGCTTATAATAAATCAATCAGTCTTACAAATCCGAAGGTTATTTACCTATTATTGTGCAAGGGGGGATTCTCAGAGATGCCTAGTATTCCAAATATTAGTCAGTTTGCGACTGATACATGCCCATCCATGTATCCCTCACTACTCGAGGGCTCGCTGACTTCCTTATACAAGAGCCTAAGCATTATCAGTAGAAAAACAAATTTATTCTTCATGTCAGTGGAGAATCTTCGCTATCACACATGTAGACACCTGAAAAATTTGGTAAAATTGCTATATTATACCAAAAAATCTTTTCCATACTATTTAACTTTAGTTCCCACCAATTAATGATTTAAAATTTCAAAATTTACTCACCTCAATATTTAGAATAAGTCATGAGGTTTTATATTCTTAGGAGGATGGTTACGATAAATTTTACTACACTTTGTTTAGATATTTAAGCTAGTGTTAATATAAAAGCAAATGTCACTATAGTTTAAAATCAGTAAACAAAGAAAAAAAAACTTTTAAAACCTTCAGTGGCCCAAATGTCAGCCTTCGAGACAAATCACTGGCTAATTTCTAGTATTAATTATTAGTGTAAAATATTTCATTTTCATAATGCAGGAGGCTGAACATAATTCTTGGTATTTCAAAGCTCTATTCTGGAAGCAACTATCCTTTACCTCAATCCTTTTGCACTTAGCTAACACGGCGTCAGTTTACCATATTTATAGGTGAGCATATACATGTGGCCTATATTGAACAATATACCGTGACCGACATTACACAATATACCCAGGACCTGAGACCAGCATTGCAAAAATAATATACCTGTGAGCGGCATTGCACAAGTAACATGCCTGTGAGCGGCATTGCACAAGTAACATGCCTGTGAACGGCATTGCAAAAGTAACATGCCTGTGAGCGGCATTGCACAAGTAACATGCCTGCGAGCGGCATTGCACAAGTAACATGCCTGCGAGCGGCATTGCACAAGTAACATGCCTGCGAGCGGCATTGCACAAGTAACATGCCTGCGAGCGGCATTGCACAAGTAACATGCCTGCGAGCGGCATTGCACAAGTAACATGCCTGCGAGCGGCATTGCACAAGTAACATGCCTGCGAGCGGCATTGCACAAGTAACATGCCTGCGAGCGGCATTGCACAAGTAACATGCCTGCGAGCGGCATTGCACAAGTAACATGCCTGCGAGCGGCATTGCACAATTAACATGCCTGCGAGCGGCATTGCACAAGTAACATGCCTGCGAGCGGCATTGCACAAGTAACATGCCTGCGAGCGGCATTGCACAAGTAACATACCTGTGACCGGCATTGCACAAGTAACATACCTGTGACCACCTGTGACCGGCATTGCACAACATACATACCTATGACCGGCATTGCACAATTAACATACCTGTGACTGGCATTGGAAAAGTAACATACCTGTGACCGGCATTGGAAAAGTAACATACCTGTGACCGGCATTGGAAAAGTAACATACCTGTGACCGGCATTTCAAAAATAATATACCTGTGACCTGCATTGCAAAAATAATATACCTGTGGTCTGCATTGCACAAGTAATACACCTGTGACTGTCATTGCACAAGTAATATACCTGTGACCAGCATTGCACAATTAATATACCTGACACTGGCATTGCACAATATAGCAGGGACCAGCATTGCACAATCAATATACCTATGACCGCTATTGAACAATTAAACACCTGTGAATGCCATTGAACAAGTAATATAACTTTGACCAACACTGGACAAGTAATATACCTGTGATTAGCAGTGCACAATGTGCCTGTGACCATTATTGCACCAATAATACACCTATGACCGGCATTGTACAAATATACCTGTGACCGGCATTGTACTAATATACCTGTGACCGGCATTGCACAAATATACCTGTGACCGGCATTGAACAAATACTATACCTGTGACTGGCTCTCCATATAACATCTGCCTGTGCCCTGCTCTGCACAACTCCCATACCTGCGGCCGGCTCGGCGCAACTCCCATACCTGCGGCCGGCTCGGCGCAACTCCCATACCTGCGGCCGGCTCGGCGCAACTCCCATACCTGCGGCCGGCTCGGCGCAACTCCCATACCTGCGGCCGGCTCGGCGCAACTCCCATACCTGCGGCCGGCTCGGCGCAACTCCCATACCTGCGGCCGGCTCGGCGCAACACCCATACCTGCGGCCGGCTCGGCGCAACTCCCATACCTGCGGCCGTCTCGGCGCACCTCCCTTACATGCGGCCGGCTCGGCGCAACTCCTTCATACCTGCGACCGGCACTGCGCAACTCCTTTATACATGCGACCGGCACTGCGCAACTCCTTTATACCTGCGACCGGCACTGCGCAACTCCTTTATACCTGCGACCGGCACTGCGCAACTCCTTTATACCTGCGACCGGCACTGCGCAACTCCTTTATACCTGCGACCGGCACTGCGCAACTCCTTTATACCTGCGACCGGCACTGCGCAACTCCTTTATACCTGCGACCGGCACTGCGCAACTCCTTTATACCTGCGACCGGCACTGCGCAACTCCTTTATACCTGCGACCGGCACTGCGCAACTCCTATACCCGCGACCGGCACTGCACAAATCTTATACTAGAGACAGGCTCTGCACAAATCATACATGTGACAGGCTCTGCACACGCAATATACCCTTGACTGGCCCTGTCCTAATAATATACCCATAACTTTCCTTGTGCAAATTATATACGTGACTGGCCCTGTCCAAATAATATACCCGTGACTGGCCTTTCCAAATAATATACCCGTGACTGGCCTTTCCAAATAATATACCCGTGACTGGCCTTTCCAAATAATATATCCGTGACTGGCCCTGTCCAAATAATACACCCGTGACTGGCCCTGTCCAAATAATACACCCGTGACTGGCCCTGTCCAAATAATACACCCGTGACTGGCCCTGTCCAAATAATACACCCGTGACTGGCCCTGTCCAAATAATACACCCGTGACTGGCCCTGTCCAAATAATACACCCGTGACTGGCCTTGTCCAAATAATACACCCGTGACTGGCCTTGTCCAAATAATACACCCGTGACTGGCCTTGTCCAAATAATACACCCGTGACCGGCATTGCACAAGTAATATACCTGACACCGGCAATGCACAAGTAAAATAGCTGTGACCGGCATTGCACAAGTAATATACCTTTGACCGGCATTGCACAAGTAATATACTTGTAACTGCCATTGCTCAACTAATATACCTGTGACTGGCATTGCACAAGTAATATACCTGTGAATGGCATTGCAAAGGTTATATACCTTTGACAGGCATTGCACAATCAATATACCTATGACCGCTTTTGCACGAGTAATATACATGTGAATGCCATTGAAAAAGTAATATACCTGTGAATGCCATTGAAAAAGTAATATACCTTTGACCAACATTGGACAGGTAATATAGCTGTGATTAGCAATGCACATTGTGCCCGTGACCAGCATTGCACAAATACTATACCTGTGACTGGCTCTCCATATAGCATCTGCCTGTGCCCTACTCTGTACAAATCTTTTACCTGCGACCGGCTCTGACCAAATTTTATACTTGTGGATAGCTCTGCACAACTCCTATACCTCCGACCGGCTCGGCACAACTCCTATACCTGCGACCGGCTCGGCACAAATCTTATACTTGCGACAGGCTCTGTACAAATCATACATGTGACCGGCTCCGCATGTAATATACCCGTGACTGACAATGTCTAAATAGTATACCTGTGAATGGCCCTGTCCAAATAACATACCCGTGACTGGCCTTTAAAAATAATATACCCGTGACTGGCCCTGTCCAAGTAATATACCTGTGACTGGCCCTGTCCAAGTAATATACCCGTGACTGGCCCTGTCCAAGTAATATACCCGTGACTGGCCCTGTCCCAAGTAATACACCCGTGACTGGCCCTGCCCAAGTAATACACCCGTGACTGGCCCTGCCCAAGTAATACACCCGTGACTAGCCCTGCCCAAGTAATACACCCGTGACTGGCCCTGCCCAAGTAATACACCCGTGACTGGCCCTGCCCAAGTAATACACCCGTGACTGGCCCTGCCCAAGTAATACACCCGTGACTGGCCCTGCCCAAGTAATACACCCGTGACTGGCCCTGCCCAAGTAATACACCCGTGACTGGCCATGCCCAAATAATACACCCGTGACTGGCCTTGTCCAAATAATACACCCGTGACTGGCCTTGTCCAAATAATACACCCGTGACTGGCCTTGTCCAAATAATACACCCGTGACTGGCCTTGTCCAAATAATATACCCGTGACTGGCCTTGTCCAAATAATATACCCGTGACTGGCCTTGTCCAAATAATATTCCCTTGATTGACATTGTCCAAACAATATACTTGTAACTGGCATTGTCCTGATAATATACCTGTGACTGGCATTGTCATAATATACCTGTGACTGGCATTGTCCTAATAATATACCTGTGACTGGCATTGTCCTAATATACTTGTGACTGGCATTGTCCTAATAATATACCTGCGACTGGTATTGTCCTAATATACTTGTGACTGGCATCGTCCTAATATACTTGTGCCTGGCATCGTCCTAATATACTTGTGACTGGCATTGTCCTAATATACTTGTGACTGACATCGTCCTAATATACTTGTGACTGACATCGTCCTAATATACTTGTGACTGACATCGTCCTAATATACTTGTGACTGGCATCGTCCTAATATACTTGTGACTGGCATCGTCCTAATAATATACTTGTCTAATATTGTCCAAATAATAAACCCCTGTCTGCCATTGTCCTCATATACCGCGACTGGCATTGTCCTAATATGTCTGTGACTGGTATTATCCTAATAATATACATGTGACTGGCATTGACCAAATATATATGTGACTGGCATTGTCCAATTGTACATATGACAGTCATTGTCAAAACAATATATATGACTGGCATTGTCCAATTGTATATGTGACTTGCATTGTCTAAATAGCATAGTTGACTGCCATTGCCAAGTAATATAACCCAACTGATCGGTGTTGCGTAAGTAATATACTTGACTGGTATTTCTCAAATATACCTGTCCGGCATAGAGATAATATAGACGACTGCCATTGCAAGAATATTCCTACCCAACATGTCAGAATATACCTGACCTCTATGGCAAAAAATTATATACCCGTGACTGACATCTCACAAATATATCCATGACTAGCATGTAATAATATGCCCATGAATGGCATTGCACAAATAATAAAACAGGGACCAGCATTACACAAATAATATACCTGTGACTGGCATTGTGGAAATAATATACCTGAGACCGGCATTGTGCAAATATTTAACCAGTAACCAGCATCGCACAAATATTACGGTGACTTGCACAATAATATACCAGTGACCGGCAATGCACAAATATATCTATAACCGGCACTGCAAAAATATACCTGTGACTGGCATTGCACAAATAATATACCTGTGACCGGCACTGCAAAAATATACCTGTGACTGGCATTGCACAAATAATATACTCGAGACCGGCACTGCAAAACTATACCTGTGACTGGCATTGCACAAATAATATACCTGTGACCGGCACTGCAAAAATATACCTGTGACTGGCATTGCACAAATAATATACCTGAGACCGGCACTGCAAAAATATACCTGTGACTGGCATTGCACAAATAATATACCTGTGACCGGCACTGCAAAAATATACCTGTGACTGGCATTGCACAAATAATATACCTGAGACCAGCACTGCAAAAATATACCTGTGACTGGCATTGCACAAATAATATACCTGATACCGGCACTGCAAAAATATACCTGTGACTGGCATTGCACAAATAATATACTTGTGACCGGCACTGCAAAAATATACCTGTGACTGGCATTGCACAAATAATATACCTGAGACCGGCACTGCAAAAATATACCTGTGACTGGCATTGCACAAATAATATACCTGAGACCGGCACTGCAAAAATATACCTGTGACTGGCATTGCACAAATAATATACTTGTGACCGGCACTGCAAAAATATACCTGTGACTGGCATTGCACAAATAATATACCTGTGACCGGCACTGCAAAAATATACCTGTGACTGGCATTGCACCAATAATATACTCGAGACCGGCACTGCAAAACTATACCTGTGACTGGCATTGCACAAATAATATACCTGTGACCGGCACTGCAAAAATATACCTGTGACTGGCATTGCACAAATAATATACCTGAGACCGGCACTGCAAAAATATACCTGTGACTGGCATTGCACAAATAATATACCTGTGACCGGCACTGCAAAAATATACCTGTGACTGGCATTGCACAAATAATATACCTGAGACCGGCACTGCAAAAATATACCTGTGACTGGCATTGCACAAATAATATACCTGTGACCGGCACTGCAAAAATATACCTGTGACTGGCATTGCACAAATAATATACCTGAGACCGGCACTGCAAAAATATACCTGTGACTGGCATTGCACAAATAATATACCTGATACCGGCACTGCAAAAATATACCTGTGACTGGCATTGCACAAATAATATACTTGTGACCGGCACTGCAAAAATATACCTGTGACTGGCATTGCACAAATAATATACCTGTGACCGGCACTGCAAAAATATACCTGTGACTGGCATTGCACAAATAATATACCTGAGACCGGCACTGCAAAAATATACCTGTGACTGGCATTGCACAAATAATATACTTGTGACCGGCACTGCAAAAATATACCTGTGACTGGCATTGCACAAATAATATACCTGAGACTGGCACTGCGAAAATATACCTGTGACTGGCATTGCAAAAATAATATACCCCTGACTGGCATTGCGTCAATAGGGTCGTAACAATTATTTCATAAATAAAATCGCCTCAATATATCAATACGTATTTCTCTATAGGCAGAAGTTAACTATAAACCTAAATCAAATATGCTATTCTATAAATCAATTGAGCATATCTAGTCATTGGTCGTCTTCACGAGTTACAGCCTAGGTCATGGCCTAACTCTTTAGATGGCTTATCAACAGCCCAAAAAAATAAAGCATTTTTTTTAGTGTACATAGTTTTAAGAGCTTGAAAAGTACTTTCGCTTGTCCTTTCAACAAACGCTTAAAAACAGTTACTCGAAGTGTTTGAATTTTGGGAAATAGATTAAAGTCAGGGACATTTCCTATATGCAACTTTATGAAAGTAAATAAAAGTACTGTTAAATATAGTTTTGCTGCAATACATCGGAAACTTAAACAAATAAACTTATTACTTGAAATATTTAAATATACAAATAGCAAATGAATCTAAGCTGGGCTAGTATATTCAGTTAAAAAATAAAGAAATTTATACCTGGAATATAATTGATAATATGGATAAAACAAAGATCCTAGTCATCCGTAGCAAAGCAACCTAAAATGTGCACTAAGTATCCTAAACCCCATTAATCAGTTGAATTACAAAAGACAAGAGCATCCCCAGTAAAACTAATTTTTTTTCCATCTATCATCTATATCCCGAATGAATCATTTAGGATAAAATAACACTTCATATAGAATGACGTACTTCAATGGCGTTAATAGCATACACTTTTGTAGAATCCTATATAGTCTTGTACTAAGATTTGAATCGAAGGTGTAACTCAAAACATTTATGATATAAACTTTAGCTAAACAAAATACCATATGACGATTGAGAAACCTTCGAAATAAGACCGTCACTAAACATTTTAATTAAATGAAAAACATATCCTAAAGTCACTTTAAAAGTAAATGAAAATTTCACTTAAGGCCGCTACATAAACACTCGAGAATTCGCTATATCTGCAACAACTATATAAAACCAATATGAATACAGCAATACCCACTAACCATATTCCATCCTACGTCCACGTAGCACTTCATTTAGGCAAACTGATGCGAAAAGCACGACTCTTTTGTTCATCAACTGCTGAAGTATATCCAAGGACACGGGACATGGCAACCATTAACTAAACTTAAAGATTACTCGCTCGGCCGTCCTTGGGTGGCGCCATCTGTGATCGATAATCCTCACCACTAGAGGACATGAATAAAACATTTCCCATCATAACGAGAGATAATATAGCTAAATCGTAACGACATTTCTATGGAATATAGAATAAACCATTACATAAAAAACACATTTAGAATCGCAATATATTTGGAGGGTTATTTGACGAAAATAGTTCTGAAATCATAGTTTTAATACTATAGTACAATATACAGCACACATAACGAACGGAAATTCACTACATTTCCTGAAAATATATAGATAATAAATATAATTCGTTTAAACAGCAAATAGTTACCTCTGCCAACGAAGTTGGAACGAGGTTATGTTTCCGTACTGGTTTGTAGGTTTAGAATTTGTATGTGTGTGTGTTTGTTTGTGAACAGCTTCCTGACCACAATTTTAATCACAGAGAAGTGAAACTTGCAGCGATTATCTTTCATGTAAAAATCTTTAAATGATTAGATTTTGAGAATGTAAAGGTTAAAGGTCAAGGTCATGTTCAAGCAAAATGTTCAATTCACGTAATCAGTTATAAGTTTGAACATCGTTGTCACAAAGACATCAAACTTGGATCATATTTGAGTATATGAAAATCCACGTGAATTTATACATGTTAAGGTCAAAGTTCAAGGTCATGACGAGGAAAAGGTCGAGAAATAAGCTGGTGCGGCGGAGGTCTTCTCTCTACTGAGCGCCCCCTCAGTTATTGTTATTGTGTGCCTACCACTAATTTCCTTTTCCGTTGACAATAAAAGGTTATTGAATTCCTCACGGCTCCAACAATATATTCTAAACCCATTTTAGTTTATTCTGATTCTATAAATTCATATATATTTCATCCTTATGCTACTCTAACACATCTTAGTATTATTATTATTATTATCATTATTATTATTATCACTACTATTATTATAATTATTATTATTATTTGCTAACCAACTATATCCTCATATAGACACTACTTCTAACGTTTTATACATATAACTATATTTTTTCAGCTTATGTAAGCTACTGTTCACACATTTTTCTATACATCTGTATC
>NC_090730.1:175790963-175800963 GCF_036898095.1 Palaemon carinicauda
ATAAGTAGTTTTTGGGCTTTGTGACCGTGTGTGTGCGTGTGTGCATGTGTATGTGTGTATATATACACCTGAGTCACTTATCATCCACTAGCAAAATAAAGTATGTTATTTTTCTATTGATAGACTAATATAAATGGAATACTAGCTGAATTCCTATAACAGTTACAAAATAGGCACATGAGTAAAATGTTATCTAAAGAGCAAACAATGGAAAACATCTTGTGATATCTTAAAACTAGAGCTGAAATTTGTATCATGATATTGTGCCTCCGTTAATACATTGTTAGAAAAATTACATTTTCTTATGAAAATACTTTTACAGTTCCCGGTTTCTTCAGTTACCTTTACATTTATAATTAGGTTTGTTTCCCTTCGGAAAAGCAACGTAATGTTTTCATGATCGAGGAAGGAGATACAATCCAAAAATAGTTTTCATTAGAGTTGAATGCATCACACATAAATGATAAATGAAATCGTAGACAGTATTGCTTAGTTTTTATTGTTATAAAAGATATTTGCTTACTACATATTATATAGATGTGTTGATAAAATATGACAATGGCTTCTTTTCTGAACAAATATTTGAATGTACTGAAACTTCATATGTTAGGTAGATTATTAGTCTATTTAATTTTATATTATATGTAAATCCCATTTTTCTAGTGAATAGTGAATATCATGAAATATATCTATAATTGCTATTTTCACCATTAATTCCCTGATATGTGTATTATCGATATATATATAAAACTATACGGAATTATGTATAACTTTTCGTTCAGCAGCATGTTCCTGAAAGTTTATTTCCTTGGCAATGTGATATGTTCGTTTGCTCGTTCGTTTAGAGTGCCTGGAGCTCATCTCCAGGCTAGGGCTCTAGGACTAAATGTCATAGGCCCCACGTGTTATTGGATACTGTCCTACATGGTCAATGATAAACAAGTAGCTTTACCCTTAGAGTATATACTTGCGTAAGGTCGGTTCCTTTCAGAGCAATGGACCTAGTCAAAATGTTCTTATTAAAAACCCGTATTTATATCTAAACTTAAAAACCAGTTTGATGGGACAACACAACCCATAGCTTGAAAAATATATTGGAGTTGAATTTAATTTTCATAAAACAGTGTTCATTTTCAAAAAAATATGCAAATACCATTCAATGTAATTTATTTCAGCTACTATAAAAACATTTTACTAGAATATATTGAAATATCCTCCTCGCTTAGAAATGATAAAAATCAGATGCAGGACACATCATAAAAAGAAAAAAAATATACATATATATAAAAAAGAAAACTGATGAAATATAAAATTCTCGATTGTGCAAATGAAAAAGTATATAGTGTATTGATACAGTATTGTTTTCTTTCTCTAAATTTCTATTTTTTTTATTTCTATTTATGTATCTATTTTTCTTACATAATACTTTCCATTTTAAAAAGAGAAAAAGAATATAACATACAGTATGTCAATCAACACTCAAAGAAGACTGACTTTTTTATTTACTTCGTTGATACTGTGTCAAAAGAATATCCCTTACTTTCGTAAAACTAATAATTCAAATGCCGTCAGAGCTTTTTCACAAAAGAAAAAAATAACACAAAGAGATTTTTCATATTTTGTGACCCTATTATTTAGAACATGCAATTTTTTCCCTTCGTCAAAACGAAAAGTTTTCAGTAAAGATTTGTATGACATTTCTATTGATTTGTTTTTAACAATGATAATTATTTTTTATATAATTCAAAAGAGAAACTTTTGATTTTGATTTTATTATTCTAGCTCAAATTCAATCAACAATAACTTCAATAGCTACCTAAAAGAGCCAAAGGCAGTTAAAAAAAAAGTTTTTGGAAATAAAAACATAAACAGGAACAAAACATTCCTACATTGTCATCGTCAGTCCCTTACCTAGGAAACATTATTTTAACAAAATATGCAGCCATTTCAATTATGTATTATTATGTTTCATCATAAGATATGATTAGATTAATTCCATAAGAAATCAATAGAACTTTTCGGCTGAACAACGCCAATTGGCGGGATGACGTCCCTGGCACCTGTGGATAGTAAGATGGCTGCAGTAGCAGTTTCTTCGCCCTTCTTTGTGTTCAAAATGGTAACTTCCTGAAGAGAGCCCTACTTCACGTTCTTTTTACTTATCCGTGAGGGAGTCATAGATGGGGGACTGGAGCAGCAGCGATGGCTAAAGCCCTGTCAAGACGATTTAGCATGCCCGGCGGGCAAACAGTGATACCAGGCCACAATAGTTAGTGAAAATAAGGGTTGGTGACGTCAGAAGCGGGAAAACTAAAGGCAGGGATCTGACAACACTGAATGATGCCAGTCCCTGTCTGTGGTTTTCCCGCTTCTGACGTCATTAACTCTCATTCTTACTAACTATTGTGGTCTGGTATCACTGTTTGCCCTTCGGGCATGCTCGATCGTTTGGACAGGGCTTAAGAACTCCAGACCTCCTGCAGTGCTTTAATGGTTGCTGGCTTGGAAAACTTCTGTGCTGCTGATATTTGTAAATAAAGGTAGTGAACGCCCTCAGGAGTAATGTGATGACTTAAGAATGCTCTTCCCTGGCATCTAAGATACACATGTTGTATCTGATAACTATGCCGCTTGATTGCAAACGGTCGAGGGCGATGTGTAGGTGCCAAAGGCAGGTGGAAAATATCATTAGACTTAAAAAAATTTACCGTAAAAAAGGCTAAAAATCTTCGATTAAATGTTGTCAACCCTTACCATTTAAAAACTGGATATGCTGATGTAAAGAATGGATATTACAGTCACGAACCAGTAAATGATAACAAAGTAGGGTAAAATTACGGTCGCCAAAATTTTAATGAAATGCATCCGATAACAGTATATGTTTACAAAGAATTTCGGATCAAAATTAAAAGTTTTTAATAGCGTAAAAAAAAGATATAATTTATTAATCATTTAAAAGTAATAAGTAGAAAAGTCGCGAATGATATCACGTCATAATAACATCACTTCATCACTTGCAAATAGGATTGTAACATGCGGAAGAACAGAGTCCTATCTACATCCAAACGAACCAACCCACGATTAATCAGTGAAGAGCCTTTGGCAAATGCCAATTAAAGAGACGTGTTCTTAATCAGGCGTAACTGGATGGTGTGGAATTACATTTCCGCTGATATTGCATGCAAAATCTCTATCGGGTTAACGGGGAATATATTTGAAACTGATATTCATCTTTAAAAATCAATTCGTTCTTTATTATCAGTTCAAGTTTCCTTCAATGCTTTGAGCAATATCAGAAGCGGGACATTTTCATCCAGAACTGTATTTCTATTTTATTATGTCTGGACTTTTTAGTAGTATTGTTAAAAAAAAAGCCATTCGATTTCATACAATGATTTTCGTTATTAAATTACAAATTGAATAGTTTCGATGAAATGAATATTCAATCAGGACCCTTTCGAAGTAAGCTGAGTATCATTCACGTAGCTTTGAAACATGAGGACTTTGCAGAAGAGCTATTGCGAAGGTTTCATCAGGCAAATCTCATTATTAAATACTAAATTGAATAGCTTCGATAAAAGGAATATTCAATCTGGACCCTTTCGAAGCAGGCCGAGTATTATCTTTTGTTTATGTCCAGTTTGTGTAGACATATAAACAGATATAAACATTTATTGAAAATAAGATTTTACAGACAAGTAACTGGAAACAGTGATGCGAAACTGACAAGAGTAAATCATTCCTTTTTAAGCATTACTTTTATGCAAAATGTATTGGATATCAGTTGAGAAAGGGGCAGCTTTCTCACTTCCTTTTATGTGATTGTATAGATAACACACACACACACACACACACACACACACACACATATATATATATATATATATATATATATATATATATATATATATATATATATATATATATGCTAGGAAATAAGTAGACATAATCTGAGTTATGTATAAACCAATAGAAATGTTAAATCATGTACCCTTAATTCATTAAATTTCTTTGTAAATGTTCAAATATGATAGTAGATCGAATAAAACCAGCCTAATGTCTATTTACCATATCATTGATATCTGAATATTGCTAATATCATAAATTATATGACTTTTAATTTCTTGATTTTCAGTGTCAAATAACTGTATAAGTCAAATAACTGTTAGAGATACGATAATCATTTACGTTTTATAAAATCATTTATACTCCCTTTATTGTTCACTTTAGTTTAGCAAAATGATAAGATGAAACTAGATTCATATAGTAAAGCTTGGAATTATAAATATTTATATTCTAATGCTAATTATTCTACCTCAACCCCCTTGGGAAATCTTGCAACAGGGGGATGCTTTGAAAATTTTCTTTGAACTTCTAATGGTGTTTCGCAAGACCTGTCAGGAAAAGTTACCGGGTGATATGCACAGCAAGTGAATCTCTTCAAGCACTTGGTAAGAGCTTTGTAAGAAGTTTGTTGCAGAAAGTATTTTTGTTTCTTGTAAATGTAGCAAAATTATCGTTGGATACGATAATGTTTACTTATAATATATTCGGTAATACAAGAGAATCATTATAGTATCAACGGGCATTTAGTATAGCGCAAACCTAGGCCATGGCAGCTTATTTTTCGACCTTTTGCTTGAAGTTGACCTTGAACTTTGAACTTAATAAGTATGAATAGGCGGGAGTTTCCATACACCTTAATATAAAATAAGTTTGAAGTCTCTATGACAGTGATGGACTTTTTACTTGACCATGACCTTGAACTTTCACCTTGATCATAAAAAAATGTGATAGTTTGCAACTTTTTATATAACAGTTAATCCCTGAAAGTTACATTGCTCTGCGATTAAAATTGTGGCCAGGAAGCTGTTCACAAAGAAACACAGAAACAAACAAACAAACAGGGGGTTAAACATAACCTCTTTCCAACTTCATTGCCAGAGATAACAATCAAGGCTTCAATCTTTTCATTCATCAACGTAATGCTTTCATAGTGGTGATTTTGTTGAATACCATTTGATATACAATTTTCATTATCGAAATAGCGGATTCTCAATTTTTATTCAAGGATTTGACAATTAATTTTTTTTTCATCCTCTCGTTCTTTCGAAGTTTCTATGGTTTACACATTGAAGATTTAGTATAATACTGTTGCTGTTCTTGAACTACTTTATTTTTATATGTAATTAACTCTCTGGTAGTACATTTATTTCCCTATTTCCTTCCCTCACTGGGCTATTTTCCTTATTTGAACCCTTGGGCTTATAGCATCTTAATTTTCCAACAAATGTTATAGCTTAGCTAATAATAATAATAATAATAATAATAATAATAATAATCCAACTGTTCATAAGTAATTGATATTCTAAAGTACGTGAGGAAAACAACATACACGCGTACAGAGGCGGAATGTCATTGCCAACACGCCATTTGTGGTAATAAGTAAAAAGATAAAATCTTTAGATCCAAATACATACTTTCCTAAACTCTCTTTTCCAAAACAGGACTTGAAATAAACGCAAGTGAAAAAACACCAAAATGTTGCAGTATTTTTGCGTCCGTCTGATTTCCTGCCAGTGAGATACATATCGGAACTACATCCATTGACCTTCAGAAAGTAACTTTTCAATGCTTTCCAGAGGTGTGGTGAACCCTGTTGGTTTAGAAAGCCACTAAACATCTGTTAAGTATCTGTTGGCTTTTTCCTGGAAACGTTACTCCTCTCATTTTTGGTAAGGGGACTTATTTTATGGTGGGTTTACTGTCCAAAGTGTTCTATGCAGTTGAATATATCTACTGATTTCTTGTTGTTCTTGTTTTACTTAAGTCTATTTTAGGTTTTCTGTATTTATTGTATATATAGTGGGTTTATAGTCCAAAGTGTCTTATGAAGTTGGATATAATATGTACTGATTTCTTTTGTTTGTTTTCTCGTCTTACTAAAGTCTATTTTTGTTCTTTATTCTAGTCTATATATATATATATATATATATATATATATATATATATATATATATATATATATATATATATATATATATATATATATATACATATATATATATATATATATATATATATATATATATATATATATGTATGTATATATACACATATATGTATATATATGTATATATGTAAATATGTGTATATATATATATATATATATATATATATATATATATATATATATATATATATATATATATATATATATATATATATATATATATATATATATATATATATATATGTGTGTGTGTGTGTGTGTGTGTGTGTGTGTGTGTGTGTGTGAGTGATGGTTGTATGTGTGCTTGTGTGTGTGCATGTGTGTGTGTAAGTGTGTGTGTATATGTATAAAGACCACCTAGGGCCCCTTTGTATCTGACATAAAAGTTACCATATTTCATTCGTGACAGATATTATTGTAGTTCTTATTTATCTCCTTAATGGAATCTTGCAACTATAGCAGTAAGTGTCAGCGAAGCTAAAGTATGCTGTACTGAACATTAAAGTATACCCTACTAAGGAAGGATATATTTCTTAAGGGGCCAATCATATATGTGAAAAATGAAAAAAATATGCAGTAATTGTTTTTTTTTTTTTTTTGTTTCTTAATAAAGAAGAGTTTTATTCTTTTTAAAACATTTTTTCATAAAACGCTTGATAACATTTGTTTTATATAATGCCTCATAAAATTTGTTTTATAAAATGTTCAACTGCATTTGTTTCATAAAATGCCTCATAAAATTAGTTCTATAAAAAGTTTAATAACGTTTGTTTTATGGAATGCTTATTAACATCTGTTTTATAATAGCTCAACAACACTGGTTTTATAGAATGCTTAATAACATTAGATTTACAAAATGCTTAAAACATTTGTTTTATAACCTACTTGATAACATTTATTTTTTAAAAGAAGTAAAGTAAAATAGAATCAAATGGAGAATAGAAGAACACTGTAATAGGGAAACCAATAAGGAGAGCAATATCAGCGAACTGCTGCTAAGCATTGGAATGTTCCAAAATTCCCACCAAGAGCATTATTCCAGGATATATGAGGTGTTGGTTGACACAGAAAACAGGATTGAGAAAGAAAGGAGACTCCGAATTCGAGAGGATATTTTGAAATCGTGAAGTGTAGAAATGAAAAGAATTAGAGTTCAATGGAAAATTCTGAAATATGTATTCCTTGAAGTGTGAAAATGAAAGGAATTGGAATTTGAGAGGAAATTCAGAGATCCTGGAGTGGGAAACTGAAAGGACTCAGAATTCAAAATAATATTCTAGAATTAGTATTTCATGAGGTGTGGGAATAAAATAAAATAGAGTTAAATGGAAAATTATGAAATATGTATTTCGTGAAGTGGGAAAATAAAAGGATTTGGAATTTGAGACGAAATTCGGAGAACTTGAATTAGGGAAATGAAAGGACTTAGAATTCAAAACAATATTCTGAAATTAGTATTTCCTAAAGTGTGAAAATTAAAGTAATTAGAGTTTAAGAGCAAATCATGAAATATGTATTTGATGGAGAGTGAAAATAAAAGGATTTGGATTTCAAGTGGAATGATATTTCTGATTTAGGATTATTCTAAAAATGCAATTCTTGAAGCTTACATAAAAAAAAACAAGATCATGTTCTGAGATAAGGATTTCATGAAATGTGAAAATATGAGTAAAATTAATTAGAATTTGTTGGAAAATGTAAAACAGAAATTTCATAAAGCCTGGAGAATTTTCTTTTTAAACGGGAGTAAATTTTGAGAGAAGAATTTCATGAACTGTGGTAACAAAAGAAATTGGAATTCCAATGAAAATAAAAAAAAATAAAAATAAAAAATTCATGAAGTTTAGAATAAAAGAGTTCGAGTAAAAGAGTAAATTTTTCAATAAGTCTTTCATGAAGTACGGAAATAGAAAGAACTAGAATTCAATAGAAAATTCTGAACTTTGTTTTTCATGAAGCTTGGAAATAAAAGGAATTTGAACTCGAAGTGAGATCTGAAATAAGGAATCCATGAAGTGAAGAAATAAAATTATAATTCAATGGAAAATTCTCAAATATGTATATCACGCAGTGTGGAAATAAAAATAATCCGAATTTGAGAGTAAAATCTGAATCTGAAATAACGATCACAGGAAATGTAGAAACATAAACATTTGAAATTCCTGAGAAAATTTATTAAGGATTATGAATATCATGAAGTGTAGAAATAAAAGGAATTAGAAATCACGAGTAAATTATGAAATGGTAATTCCAAATTCTTATAAATAAAATGAATTACAATTCGCTAGGAAAATATAAAATAAATGTTTCAAGGGTGGTGGAGATAAAATTAATTGCAATTCGAGAGGATGCAGTGGAATAAGTATTACTTGATTGGCATAATTAAGATGAACTGATATTAAAAAAAAATAATAATAAAATAAAAAAAAATATATATATATAAAATACTGGAGTTTGACTAATCTAAACAAATTCATAAGGATTTCTACTAGATTTCTAGTGCCAAAATCTACCAGAAAATTACAAATGGGCTTCACCATTATACATATTCAAGCTTTTGAACCTACGATTAAGACTTTCCATAGGCAATAAAAGAAAAGAAATAAATAAATAACATTAGAATCTCGAGTTGCTTGTTTTTGTGAATTAAAAGGAGTAAAGTGTATTAATCGATATATATAAAATCACATCTTAATCCATTTTTTCATATGTATCTCCTGTAATACATATGAATCAGTTTTAGCCCTTTTGTTAGATAGAAATCGCCTTTCCTTTTCAAAGACATATTTCAATTTATTCTGAATTTGTCTGACGATTGAATTTATCAACACGAACCTTTTCCAAATTTTCCAATTCTTCTGCTGAATGACTGCATACATTGAGTAGTTTATATTTGAAATTATTATTATTAAATGCAAGATAAATATAATAAAAACTAACAAAAGTATCATAAGCACCCACTTCAAGTTAATCCACCTTTTATGATTAGGTTATTGAAGTAAGAATCCACCTTTAGGAATAAAATATCCTGATTTGAATAAAAAGCCACTAATCATATAACTATATCTATTTACACAAAGCTGACCAGCATGGTATTAAGACTATATATCAGGGTGTGAAACTAGATAGATCCGTGAGGATAGGGAAGCTTATCCAGGCTTAAATTTTGCAAGGGGAAGGAAGGTTCCAGCCTTTGGTGTTTGTGAAATTTATTCAGTTTACGTTTGCAGGTCCGGAATAATAATCTTGTATGCTATTATTATTATTATTATTATTATTATTATTATTATTAGTAGTAGTAGTAGTAGTAGTAGTAGTAGTAGTAGTATTAGTAATAGTAGTAGTAGTAGTATTAGAAGTAGTAGTGTTGTTGTTGTAATTGTTGTTTTTGTTATAAAACAATACATTGAAAGTTATGCAAAAGTTAATAATAATAATAATAATAATAATAATAATAATAATAATAACAATAATAATAATAATTATTATTATTATTATTATTATTATTATTATTATTATTATTATTATTATAAAACAACATAATGATAGTAATCAAAATAACAGTAATAGCAATAAGTATTATTATTATTATTAATATTATTATTATTATTATTATTATTATTATTATTTTTATTATTATTATTATTATTATCATCCTAACATTTGTTGTTTGACATCGAGATAGACTATACACTGAAAGTCGATATGTTTCTCTATATTCCTTTCTCCTACATTCCAGAAAATTAATCAACCCTAAATTACTCAGAACAAAATGGAAGAAGGATCAGACTAACATGCAAATGCTTTTAGACGAATTTACTGTCTCCCCCGGAAGGGAATTATACTTGGACAAAGGTATAATATATTGTTTTAGGAATCCAATATCCCTCAGTTTTAAAAGGAATTTCATTTGATCTCCAAATTGTAAAGTGCTAACATAGAATGTTAAATGTTAATGAATTGGAACAAAAATAAACTTTAGGGGGG
>NC_090730.1:175810963-175820963 GCF_036898095.1 Palaemon carinicauda
TAATAAATTGATAATAACTAGAATGTTGCTGTAAGGGTTCTAGCATATACTCAGGTCAATTTCTTTAGAATCTTTGTAAAGTTCAAACCAATTAATTCTTTGGTTTTACGGAATCAACGCATGTTGTTAGCTTAGAATTTCAAGTATATTGATTTTACATTTATGTAATGAAATTCTAACATCTAAAATAGATTAAAAGAACAGTTGAGTTTAGACTGGACGGAAAAGTGGAAAAAAGACTAATAGTGTTAACATACAGTACTTGAACAATCTCACATGGCAATACCCAAGACCCAGGATTCTCAATTGCTATATATTATTCCTAACGTGACAATATCAAGAACATTAAATAGAACACACCATAAAATGATCTTAGGTTGTTGAGCTATACAAAAAGAAACAAAAAAAACAGAGTTTGTGAAAAACAACACTTGGGGCAAATATTCCACGCTCCTGGGTGAGGTACACGGTTCGGTGTGTCTGCAGTGGAGCTATCGAGTGAATTGTGGCTCAACTTTCAATAAACCTTTGATACTCTGGAGTTAGGAGACTTGGGGAGTTTAATTTTGCCACTAAATCATCAGGTTTAGCCTTTAAACTAAATGCTTTGCACTTCCCTCATGTACCATGTGGGCATTAATCTTAAGCCAAAGGGGAATATAAAAGAACTTTTCCTACATGACTTTTTCTCTCATATAATTATTGATATTTCTATTTCTATCATATGATATATATTGAGAGAGAGATGCATTGATTAATATATACATAAGTATATGCATATATAAATGATTATATGAATATAAATCAACAAACAAACAAAATAGTGTATGGACTCGGTTTGAATAATAATAATAATAATAATAATAATAATAATAATAATAATAATAATAAAAATAATAATAATAATAATAATAATAATAATAATAATAATAATAATAATAATAATAATAATAAAAAGACGAAAAAAAATATTAATCCAACAGAGAATTGATAGCCTCATGGAGAGATGGATGAAAATAATCTTCTAGTAGTTTAAGCCTTGTTTTCCGATTACGATCCAAAGACAAACAAAAGTTGGGTTCAGTTCATCGAACCTTTTGAACTCACAAAGTCTGACCTTTTGTTTTTTTCCAAATGACTGGCAGAATCTACCGACATGCAAAGCTGTTTGGAATCAATTTTGCTACCCAGACTTGCATAAATGCATTTCCTAGTTTCATAATACTATTATAACCTACGTCAACGAAGTTGGGAGGAGGTTACGTTTTCGGCCCTGTTTGCCTGTTAGTTTGTGAACAATATCTTGGCCACAATTTTACTCATAGAGTAGTGAAACTTTCAGAGATTAATTAAAATGTTCAGACGCAAGAGGGATTAGAATTTGAGAGTCCTAGGTCAAAGGTCAAAGTCAAGTCGAGCAAAAGGTTGACCGAAAATACGCCAACGGTCAAGCTGGGTTTCGAGAAATAAGCTGCGTGGCGGAGGTTTGCATTGATGAAAATGGCCGTTAGTGATTTAAGTATCAACCTACATATTGGTTTTTGGATTTAAAGTGATTTTGGAATCCATTCGAATGTTATTTTAAGTAGGATTCCATAATATTATTATTACGAAAAATAAAAAAGCATAACATTATTCTTACGAACAATTAGAACACAATTATATGAATATTGATCATGGATATAAGAATTCTATAAAGGTAAGTTATTGGCAATTTACCTTGATTATAGCACTTGCTTCATTCTTATATCCCTTGTCTGGAGAGAGAGAGAGAGAGAGAGAGAGAGAGAGAGAGGAGAGAGAGAGAGAGAGAGAGAGAGAGAGAGAGAGAGGAGGGCATTGTCCCTTTACCTAAATGTATAACATGATGCACAATTCTTACAGCCCCTTATCTTGGAGAGAGAGAGAGAGAGAGAGAGAGAGAGAGAGAGAGAGAGAGAGAGAGAGAGAGAGAGAGAGAGAGAGAGAGAGGTGGCCTTTTACCTTATTTTAAAAACTCTGTTTGAAGAAGTCTATTTTCAGGAGAATTATTTTATGCAACATTCAAAGTTTTCCATTTATTTCAACTCTCATTTTAGGCATCGCAAGGATTATCTATCCTTTGACATTCTTAATGTGATGCAGATATCATGAACCAAAGAATTACTTTCATATAGTGTGCAATGATATATTCATTTTACTATTTCGTTTATATATTTGCATAAAGCCAATGATATATAATATAATGTGCAAAGTTGGTGTCTAGATTAAAGGCACAAAGTACAATGTGTCCATTGGATAAATCTTGTCTTCGTTTAGGGAAAGGGACAGTTGGTGTCGTCTGCATATGTGACCCTATTCTATTTACATAAATACAACATTATGAATTACTTTTAGGAAAAGATTTGTGAAAATATTATTGGATTACTTTCTTGCGCTATTCTCTTTTCATGCTGTGTTTTGTTTATCAATCCATGATCTTCCTGATCACCCACCTTGAAGGGAAGTGTCAGTAGCTGAGAATTTATGTGAGCCAGGAAATGAAATACAACTTCAAACTCGTAATACGTGAAACCCGGTGCTATTGTGTGATGTAGATTGACAGCATATCTCTCTCTCTCTCTCTCTCTCTCTCTCTCTCTCTCTCTCTCTCTCTCTCTCTCTCTCTGGTGTATTTAATATCTTGCGTACATACATACAAAGGCCTAAGCTCCTTACCACAAATCATCTTTGGGTATATCGTTGCTCAGGGAGAGAACCATTACAAAATCATCTCTGCGTATTTCGTTGCTCACAGGGAGAATCATTATTGTAACCTGGACAGAGAATGTTCAGAGATAGACATGGATGAGTGACAGCTGCTAAATTGCTTGCTATATGTCTCCTTTGATGATTCAAATAGCCCGTTACTTGAGAGAGAGAGAGAGAGAGAGAGAGAGAGAGAGAGAGAGAGAGAGAGAGAGAGAGAGAGAGAGAGAGAGAGAGAGAGTAAATTTTCAGAAATTTGAAAATTGTTAACTAGAATCTTAACATTACTCTATTATTATTATTATTATTATTATTATTATTATTATTATTATTATTGTTATTATTATTATTATTATTATTATTATTATTATTCTGAAGGAGACCCTATTTAATAGGGGTTTTATTAAAAGTAATGACTTCCTCAGCAGCAGCAATATTATAGATGATATTTTGAATATCATTATTATTATTATTAAATGCTAAGCTATAACACTAGTTGAAAAAGCAGGATGCTATAAGCCCAGGGGCCCAAACAGAGAAAATAGCCCATTGAGGAAAGGAAATAAAGAAAAATAATATTTTTCTTTTATAGTAAAAAAAATTGAAATCAATTTTTCATATTAAAACTATTAAAACTTTAACAAAACAAGAGGAACTAGATAGAAGTGTGCCCGTGTGTACCCTCAAGCAAGAGAACTCTAATAATAATAATTATGGATAATAATAATAATTATAATAATAATAATAATAATACTTGGTAAAAGTATAGCGTGATCTATCCGTCTTGCAATTAGCATACGCTCACCAATATCCTGGGTATAGATTTCCAATGTCTTCACTTATTCAATATTTGTTAACAGTTACGTGTTGAGTCCAAACTAGGAGACAGTCGTCTGTTTACGAACCTGAATCCAACCATGATTTCAGTTTGCAAATGAACTGTGATGCTGTGATGTTATTTGTTTACTTGTTAAAATAACTAATGTTCTAAAACCTACCCTTTTTTATAATGGAATACCATGCAAAATTTATTGTCCTAAAATTCCGGGAAAAGATACAATTATATTCACATTATCTCTATGCTATTCATTCTCTGGCAGGGTACAAGAAAATTCAAGGTTTTATTTCCGAAGTGGACGACCAGTAAAATTATTTATTAAAGTTTCAAACAGATATAGAATCAGAGCAACATCAACATTTTTACTTTATATTCTGTGTGATGGAACTAAAAAATTCAATGTTTTATTTTTTTTTTTTTCTGAAATGAGCCAAGCTGCGTAATCAATTATGTAAAGTTTCAGAAAATGATGAAATCACAGTAACATCAATTTTGTACTTTTTACTCTCTGTAATGAAACGACAAATCTCTCTCTCTCTCTCTCTCTCTCTCTCTCTCTCTCTCTCTCAACCATTTACATTTGTCTAAACCTTTGCAATTATTATTACTGTTACTTAGCTCCTGTATAGTTTTGTCAATATAAAACTTTTTTTTCATTTAAATTTCTGTTATATTGACACCTGTAAACTTGTACCTAAAACATCACCTTTTATTTTCTGCAGATATTAACACATGTAAATCTATGTTAAAAACTTTATCGTTCAAATTACTATGGAAATATTTTATTATTATTTTTTCTAACTTTCTTACATTTTATGAATCCTAAAAGTAATTTTGGCATCTTAAAAGAATTTAATGGAAACGTGCTCTTTAGTTGCTATGGTAAGGTTATGATCAAACCTCTTAGCTAGTACATCACGTGTAAAGTTGGGTGCTTATGGCTCATATTAATCTCTCTTCCGATCAATTTCCGAAGCAACGCACGTCAGATTATTGAGGGGAAGCCATCCCACGGAAGTTACCAGTTGTGATGAGAAACTCTACGGTAATTACATGCCATATTTAAGGACAGTGGATTTAATTATTATTATTATTATTATTATTATTATTATTATTATTATTATTATTATTATTATTATTATTATTATTATTATTATCATCTAGCCTAAAAAGGTAGTTTATAAAACTGGATGATTTAAGCCCAAGAGTTCTAATATTGAGAAATATCCCAGCGAGGATAGGAAATAACGAAATAAACTAAAAGAGAAATAAGGAACAATTAAAATATAATTTTAAAAACAGTAACAACATTAAAACAAAACTTTCATACATAAACCATATAAAGAGACTTATGTCAGCGTGTTCAACATAAAAAAATCCATTGCAAGTGTGAGCTTTTGAAGTTACAGTAAGCGCCTGGAATTTACCCATAAAGGGCGAAAGAGAAAGATATGCCTTTGAAGAAGAAATATTTTTCGAAATGGGCAAGACCTACGTGAAAGGGTTTTTAGTTCACAGGTTATTGCTTTGCAATCAATACCTTTCAGCATGCAATGGGAAACTGCCACTCAGGAGGAGGACAAGTAATAAAACATAGGAAAAAGAAAGAAAAAGATGCAAGAAGGGATGGATGAAAATGAACTGGAGAGGTAGCCAATATGGAAGTCTTGTTTAAAGGTTTCAAGGCTGTTCATGAATGGCAGACGAAAAGGGACAGTAGCATTGCCCTATGAGGCTGGACAATGCCCTAAAACTTGACCATGTATATATCATTAGCTCCCAAGACCCCTTTCCATCCTAGCTAAGACCAGGGAGTGGCAGGTAATGGCTGCTGATGACTCAGCAGTTAGATCTATAGGCTCCCTCAAACCTCCTACCCTTAGCTCACAAGAATGATGAGGTTGCAGTGATCAAACGAACTAACGTGTTTGCGCGGTACTAGAACCCCAGTCTGGCGATCACCAGTCATGGACGCTACTAAATAGGCCATGACAACCTTATATGTATATTGATACAAAGGACTAAATAAGAAGTATCGTGTAATCTATAGGAAGATGAAGCCCTGCATTGTATTGTAGGTTGTAGTCTGCTGTACGATTCAAGGGGAATCATAATTGGGAGAAATGTCTTCCTCTTCCTGTTATTACCAAGCAAATGAAACATCTATGTGTAAATATCTCGACAGCTACCATCAACCTATTGATTATTACTGTTTTGGGGTGTATTCAAGCATGTCACTAGTCTTTTAACTGTAACCCTGTTATTTTACTTAGTTCTTTTAGCAAATTTAACTATACAAAACGCTTAAATATATCATCATCATCATCATCATCACCATCATCATCACCTCCTCCTACTCCCATTGACGCAAAGAGCCCCCAGTCATCTCTATCTTGAGCTTTTAATTCAATACTTTTCCATTCATCATCTACTGTTTCGCGCTTCATAGTCCTCAGCCATGTAGGTATAGGTCTTCCAACTCTTCTAGTGCCTTGTGGAGCCCAGATGAACGTTTGATGAACTAATCTCTCTTGAGGAGAGTGAAGGGGATGGCCAAATCATCTCCATCTAACCCTCTTAATGATCTCATCCACATATGGCACTTTGGTAATCTGTCTTATAGTTTCATTTCTATTCCCTTCAACTCCCAATATCCTTCTGAGGGCTTTTATTCTAAAATCTACTAAATATTTCTCTTAAATGTAAACAAAGATAAATCTTCTCATGAATTAGCAGTAAGAACATGGACTTATTGAATAACCGTTTTGGAGCGTATTCAAGCAGGGAGCAAGTCTCATAACTCTATTACTTCGCTCAATGTTTTCTCCATTTAAATTTGAAATATCACTTGAATATATACAAATTTTGACTTTTTAATGCAATAGCAATAATAGTATAAAATATATTTTAAAAGAGCAGCAATATAAAACTGGATTTTGGCTATAAAATGTAGAAAAAAATAAACTGAACTTTTGAAAGTCCGAAGCCAAAATATCTTGTTAATGTTAGAAGGGAATGCTCTTGTAACAATACCTTTGCTTCTGACACCTTGAATTATTTCTCGCATATACTCAATGATCCAGGCAATATGTTTTGTCTTTTGTTTTACTCCATGTTTTGCTTGCCTCCATGAGAATTGCATGCAATTCTCTTGAATATTTTATTAACATGCAAAAGAAATAGACTTTTGAAATATCGAAAAAAAAATTTCCTATTCTGTTGGAACTCCTAGATATCTCTTCAAAATAAATTGACAATATGGGCACTCCCTCTCTTATTAAAAGTTAATCTGGTCATTCGCCTTACTCGGACTAACAGACTTTTCCCCCTGACTGAGATGGAATTAATTGGCTGAACTCAGAATTTCAAAAGGAGATTTAGAAAGATAAGGGGTACCAATAACTGAAATAAACCGACAAAATACTGTTATTTTTTCAGCAATATTTCAATTTGTTTACGTTCAAGTAGGTGTCCAGGAACCAATATACTAATACTATATAGTTTTTAAGCATAATTTCTATTTTTTATATTCAATTAAGCTTTTAGGAATCTATATAATAATACTTTATAGTTTTGAAGATCAGAAAAATATCAGTGATATTATTATCATTATTATCACTAGCTAAGCTACAACCCTAGTTGGAAAAGCAAGATACTATAAGCCCAAGGCCTCCAATAGGGAAAAATAGCCCAGTGAGGAAAGGAAATAAGAAAATAATTAAACGATATAAAAATTTATGAAATGATAATCCTTCAACAAGATGGAATAGAAACTCAACGTTAAAAAAATACAAGTTAGTAGAGAAAATTGGTGTCCTGGCAGCTAAATTGAAAATAAATGGTAGCAGAAAATAATATTTGTCTTTTGATGTAGTACCAGAGAGCAAAATTAAATCCCTGAATAGAAGAATTCTAACAGATTCATTCACGTGTTTGACAAAAGATGAAGAGATCATTGTTAAACTTGAATAGCCAGTGGGATGTTGGGTTGATATGAATATTCTATTTTCATGGTATATGAATGAAAAATTGGTTTATTTCAAGGGATAAGTTATAAATTGGAAGCATTTCTCATGGTGAGACGTTATTGCTAAAGAGAGGGATATTTTCAACGATGACCAAGCTTATGGCTTATTACGTGAATTGGACATTTTGTTTGACCCTGACCTTAACCTTTGACCTTGAACTCCTGAAATTTAATCACTTCCAGATTTTTACATAAAAGTTAATTCATGCAAGTTTCATTACTCTATGATTAAAACTGTGGCGAGGAAGCTGTTTAAGAAAAATAGGTTTGGAGCATTTTAAAAATTATAAACGTTGTCTAAGTAAGGAAATGATAGTAATTTAAGCCTTCTGAAAACATAAACAAACCCACAAACCGAGGCGAAAACATAAACTCCTCCCAACTTTGTTGACAGAGGTGATGAGATTTCACTAATGGAAACACTTTGTATTAAAGCATGCTTGATAGTATTAACATCAACTTAATTGTATGAAAATCATGAATAGATAATGAAGCTCTTCTTTGCCAGGTACTCTGTCCTTTAATGTACAAATCTGCTTAGTCCGGTATTCTAATAGGATTCGCACTACAGCGTAACCCAATCAGACCAGGGATTTTTCATGCATATAACTCATAAACAGATAAATACCCCGTGAAATTGTGTGAAATGCTTGCTTGCCCTTCAGTCAAGTATACTACCTTGAATGTTGATTTAATGTTAGCTTTCTAGCATTCTGACTTCGAAGGTCATTAACGCCGCTATCATTTGTTATAATTAAACTATAAAAGAAAGTTATTCTAAAAGCCATAGAAGCAATGATGTCCTTTTTAAACTTGAAGAGCTTTCAAAAGACCTGCTTCTGAAATATATCTGAAAACACCGCTAGCTTAGTACAACACATCCTGGCCAAGACTCTTGGCAAGGATGAACCGGCCATCCTCACCTCGAGCCTCAAACAGATATCTATTTTTTACGGTATTAGTAGTGGGGCATTCGGTTAACAAATGCCTCAATGTCAGGGGTACCAAACAGTCGTCGCAATATGGTTGATTTTGGCCTGTCATCCAAATCTCGTGGGTCAACCGAGTGGGACCAATTAGATACGAAAGTATGATAGCGATTGTAGCTTTCTTTTATTAATTTCTAAATTCCTGAAGGTCAGAACATCCATCTCGAACTTTTTTAGAAATATTGTCAGGGGTGTAGAGACTTCTACCTTAGACCTTTCCAGTGTGATTTGTCCCTAAGGCGGCGATATCCTTTCCAGACCTTATTGCAGAAAGTTCCTAAAATAAGGATGTAGGGTTTAAACCTTTTCCTATAATAACATGATTTTGTTAGTATTAATAATTCAACAACAACAACAACAACAATAACAACAATAACGACAACAATAACAACAGCAACAACAATCAAGGTTGTTTAGTCCACTCCAGGAAAAGGCCTCAGACATGTCAATTCATATCCTAGGTTTGGTCTCTTTTCCTCACCACGCTAGCCAGTTTGGATTGATGATGATGGAGGATTTTCGTCATATCGTTCCAACCAAACTAACCTGGTATGAGTATTAGAATTTTAGATTTATTGAGGTTCTGCATGAAGTTTCTCAATACACACAATAGGGTTTTAGTGGATTTTTTAAACGTCCCTGTCTACAGATCTGCAGGGCTGGTGTTCGAGTCGCGTTCAAGCTCGATATTATCTTGTAGTATAAGCAACCTCACTATCCTAGTAAGCTAAGGATGGGGTGTTTGGTGATCCTATAGGTCTACCTGGAGTCAACAGCAACCATTGCCTGGCCTTCTCTGGTCCTAGCTTGGAGAGAGAGGGGACTTGGAAGCTGGTAATATGTATATAAATATGGTCAGTCTCTACGGGATTGTCCTGTTAGCGGGGCATTGTCACTACCCCTTGCCTCTGCTAATCTTTAAAAGGACTCCTAGGTTCTATAATGTCAAATAAACAGAAAATTTTTAAGATATAATCATTGCAATTATAAAGATTCTTACAAACAAAGTTTTCTTCTATTAAAAAAATGTCAAATATTGTCTTAGTATCAAGGGTTATGTTTTTCTTTGAAGCAACTATAAACTTCACTTGATTTTTTCTATTTCGTTTGTTTGGGTGGATAACCTTAGAAAAATAAAACAATTCAAATAAACGTTCCCTCACGCAAAACAAATATTGAGTTGGGCTATAGTCTCCTATACCAACACATGTACACCGTTTACTAAAGTTCGACTTTTTTATACTTTAGTTTTCCCTACTATCAAAAGGAGTATCCCGTTTTCTGTTTTATTTTAACTTCAATTTAAAAGCCATTGACTGTGCAGTTATTAGATTATATCCTCAAACTCCCAAACAATTACATAAGCAAATAAACTGTCCTATCCTTTTACTTTGAAGTTAGTCCATCTTAGGATTAGCC
>NC_090730.1:175830963-175832054 GCF_036898095.1 Palaemon carinicauda
CTTGGAAACACCAAGTAGTCATACTTTTTGCAATGCCGCACTGCGTGAAAGGAAACAAACTTTCATCTGAGGTCCACAAGGCACTAAACGAGTTGGAAGACTCAGGCCTACACGGCTGAAAACTATGAAACGCGAAGTAGATGATGAGGAGAGAAGTATTAATTTGAGAGCTCAAGATAGACATGACTAGCGAAATCTAACCGAGGTCCTTTGATGATAATGATGAAATTAAAAAAAAAAAATTCAATGACAAGGTCAAGTAGATAGGTATGAAATTGAATAAAATTATAATTTCTAAGTAAACCGAATAAAGCGTTATTATATTTAAAACGGCACGTAACAATACTAATATACAAGTTTATTCAATACTACATTAATCAATATTATTTACTCGATTAAGAAGGGGAGATTTTATTTGCAACCCAAATACCTTCTGGGACTCCCATACCGTCCAGTTCCTGCAGTGAAACTGTTCCTTAAACCCAAGGACATTCTCTCAAGACCGAAAGTGTCACAACAATCCCAACTACCTTTTCATCTCCGGTCCGATCTATTGGTACGACTTTGGTTACAAAAACCACTGTCTAGCTGGCAGAGAAGGATTGGGTGATCCTAGAACATTTAGATGACGAATGTGTTATTGGAACAGTTTGCATTTTCTTGTAAGCGTTGAGCAACTGACCGAATATTAAAATGTTGATTGAAAAATATAAAACCAATATCAAACATTCTCTCTCTCTCTCTCTCTCTATATATATATATATATATATATATGTATATATATATATATATATATATGTATATATATATATATCTATATATATATATATATATATTTATATATATATATATATATATACGTAAATATATATATATATATATATATATAAATATATATATATATATATATTATATATATATCATCTATATATATATATATATATTAGATATATATATAGTGTGTGTGTGTGTGTGTGTGTTCGTGTGTGTACGTCATTGCATTTCGGTTTTATAAGATGTGCATATGTTGATATCCCATTTCAAAATATCTTTCAGATACGCTAGGGGAGGAGTGCATTAGGAATGAGTAT
>NC_090730.1:175832554-175835054 GCF_036898095.1 Palaemon carinicauda
TTTTCTCTTTAATATCCTGACAGAAATTATTAGTTATAAATCAGAGCACTTACCTCTCTCTCTCTCTCTCTCTCTCTCTCTCTCTCTCTCTCTCTCTCTCTCTCTCTCTCTCTCTCTCTCTCTCTCCTCCGAACCAGACAATCAGAAAATCATTCCACATCTCTTTCCATGATAAGAAATATTTTGTGTTTTGTCCTCTTTTTCTATTTTCTTTTCTTCCAATATCTTCCAATATATCAGAACGAGCGGGACTCTCACCCGAGTCTTTTCATCACGGGATGAACTCGGTCAGAGTTTTCCACGACACAGAAAGTATCGAGGAAAAGATAAAACCTTAACTCTCTGTTACATGAATATGAGCGTTTTCTCTTTAGGTAATCATATTCTCTCTCTCTCTCTCTCTCTCTCTCTCTCTCTCTCTCTCTCTCTCTCTCTCTCTCTCTCTCTCTCTCTCTCTCTCTCTCTAAACATTTCAATTAATTCTGTGTAACCAGAGCAAATGGAATCTCCGTGGTATGACTAAACAAATCTTTGAGACATTCTTGTAACACTCTCTCTCTCTCTCTCTCTCTCTCTCTCTCTCTTCTCTCTCTCTCTCTCTCCTCTCCTCTCTCTCTCTCTCTTCCTTGTTTTTCTAACTTTTATACATACTTTTTTATAACTAGACCTATTCTTATTGTTTCTTTCAGGGAGCCTCTCTCTCTCTCTCTCTCTCTCTCTCTCTCTCTCTCTCTCTCTCTCTCTCTCTCTCCCGCGGATGGACTAAAAATATCATTGAGACATTCAAAATTCTCTCTCTCTCTTTCTCTCTCTCTCTCTCTCTCTCTCTCCTCTCTCTCTCATCTCCCTCTCTCTCTCTCTCTCTCTCTCTCTTACTGTTTCGTTAATATATTTTCCCAACATTTGATCTCTTGACATATATCTATATTTAAAAATATTCTTCTTCTGAATATTTTGATCAAGTTTTAATCCTAATCCATTTAATCTTCCAGGGTGGGGTTTCAAGGTCCATAGTCCATTCTAGAATATGTATTATACATATTGAAATATAATGTTTATATATATATGTTTATTTACCTATGTATCAATTTATCTATCGATTTATCCATACACACACCCATATATATATATATATATATATATATATATATAATATATATATATTATATATATATATATATATATATATATATATATATATATAATACATATAAGAATATATAAAGTGGTACAGAAACTGAATCAAGTCGATAGGAATTTAGCAACTCATGTCAAAGCAATCAACTTCGGGTTCACGTGCAAAATTCTGATTAGCTGTATAAACTAGAATGCCTTATTGTAGTCTGCTGTTTTAATAAGTGCTCCGATGCTATTGTGTTCTATGTAAGAGATAAAACTTTCTATCACTACTCTCTCCTCTTACTGGCAGTAAGTAGCGTTTATTATCAGACGGTTGTATACTTACTTAACAGTAATAACTTTTAGAGAATATTTAATAAGTGATTCGCTATTAAAAACCTCTCCTCCCTAAATTTTTTAGCTAAACAATCTCTCATTCTTCTCATTATCTAATGGAGTCGCAGGAAGTCGTGATTGAAACGATTCTATTTTTTTTTCTTTAGAAAATTCAAGCGCATGGTAAACTTGCATTCACAAATAAACCATCAGATTAGTTGTTACTGTATTAAAAAAGAATATACGAAAAAAAACATGTCTTGATTACCTGAGAGGGTATAACATAGTCATAGACGAATATTTCATCTAATGTGATGTATTTGGGTTATAACGGTATATAGTGTTTATATGTATATGTATGTATATATATATATATATATATATATATATATATATATATATATATATATATATATATATATATATATTTATACATATATATATGTATATATATATATATATATATATATATATATATATATATATATATATATATATATATATATGTATGTATATATATATAATATATATATATATATATATATATATATATATATATATATATATATATATATATATATATATATATAATTTGTGTCTTTGTATGTCTAATCTGTTGATGTTTAGAAGGTATGATTTCCTTTATTTGGAAAAGCAAGATGCTATAGGCCTAAAGGCTCAGACAGGGATGATAGCCCCTTGAGGGAAGGATATAAGGAAATAAACTATAATAGGTTTTTGAGAACAATAATATCAGTAAAATAAATCTTTCGAAGAAACTGTAATTGTAATTCCAAAAAATAAGCGGACATCATTCCATTCTCTCAATGTTTACTGGTTCCCTGGAAAAAGAGAGTTAAGCACACTTTTTTTTTTTTCTTTAGAAATTTGCCTTTGAAGTCTTCCGGAAAGCGAAAGCACTGAATGTTTGCATTGTTTACAGCATACGTTTTGCAATGTTCTGAGTCATGTTTATTCAGTCTCTTGTTCAATTTGCATGATGCATTAAACCTTTCCCTGCAGTTTACCAATTTTTCAATTAAGT
>NC_090730.1:175842554-175860054 GCF_036898095.1 Palaemon carinicauda
TCAATATTTGTTTTGCGTGAGGGAACGTTTATTTGAACTGTTTTATTTTTCTAAGGCTATTCACCCAAAAATAGAAAAAATCAAGTGAAGTTTATAGTTGTTTCAAAGAAAAACATAACCCTTGATACTAAAACAATATTTGACATTTTTTATAGAAGAAAACTTTGTTTGTAAGAATCATTATGATTGCTATGATTCTATTTTAAATATTTCCTGTTTAATTGACATTGAAGAACCTAGGAGTCCTTTTAATGATTGGCAGAGGCAAGGGGCAGTGACATAACCCGCTAACAGGACAACGCCCTTGAGACTGACCATATGTATATACATATGACCAGCGCCCAAGGACCCCTCTTCACCCAAGCTAGGATCAAGGAGGGCCAGGTCTGGTTGCTGGTGATTCAGCAGGTAGACCTATAGGATCACCAAACACCCCATCCTTAGCTTAAAAGGATAGTGAGGTTCCATACACGACAAAAAAAATATCGAGCTTGAACGGGACTCTAACTCTTGTCCGGCAGATATGCAGACTGGGACTTTTCCAATAAGCCCCAAAACCTATTGTGCCTATTGATAAACTTCATACAGAACCTCATTAAATCCAAAATTCTAGCATCCATACTAGGTTGGTTTGCTGTGGGTGATCTGACGAGAATCTCCCATCATCGCCAATCCAAAGTGGCTAGCGTGGTGATGAAAAGTAGCCAAAGCGACGATATGAATTCACATGTCTGAGGCCTTTTCCTGGAGTGGGCTAGAAACAACCTTGATGGTTGTTGTTGTTGTTGTTGTTGTTGTTGTTGTTGTAGTTTTAGTAGCTGTTGTTGTTGAATTACTAATACCAATAAAATTATGGTATTATATGCAGAGGTCTAAAACCTACGTCCTGAATTTTGGTACTTTCTGTACCAAAAACGTCTGGAAAGCATATCGCAGCCTTGGGGTCGTTACATACTGGAAAGGTCTTAAGTAGAAGGTCTACATCCCTGATGATACTTCTAGAAAAGATCTAGACACCAACTTCTGACCTTAAGGAATTTGTAATTAATAAGAGAAAGCAACAATCTCCATTAAACTTCAGGAGAGTATTAGTCACGCTCGGTTCATACACGAGTTTTTGCTGGTTGGCCAACATCAACTATATCGCGACAACTGTTTGGTACCCCTGACATTGAGACATTTACATCTAAAGAGATAGATATCTGTTTGAGGCTCGAGTTGAGGATGGCGGGCTCATCCTTGCCAAGATTCTTGGGCAGAATGAGTTTTACTAAGCTAGCGGTGTTTTCATATATATTTCAGAAGCAGGTCTTCTTAAAGCTCTTCAAGTTTAAAAAGGACATCTTCGCTTCTATGGTTTTAACAGAACTTTCTTTTATAATTTAATCATAACAAATGATAGCGGCGTTAATGACCTTCGAAGTCCAAATGCTAGAAAGCTAGCATTAAATCAACATTCGAGGTAGTATTCCTGGTTGAAGAGCAAGCAAGCATTTCACCCAGTTTCACGGGGTATTTATTTCTTTACGAGTTTTATGCATGAAAAATCCCTGGCCTGATAGGGTTAAGCTGTAGCGCGAATCCTATTAAACTAACGGCCTAAGCAGATTTGTACATTAAAGGACAGAGTACCTGGTAAAGAAGAGGTTCGTTATTTATTCATGGTGTTCATAGAATTGAGTCAATGTTAATGCTATCAAGCATGTTTGAATACAAGGTGTTTCCATTAATGAGATCGCATTACCTCTGCCAACGAAGTTGGAAGGTGGCTACGTTTTCGCTTCGGTTTGTGTGTGCGTTTAGAAGGCTTAAGTCACTGGCAGTTGTTTCCTTGGACAACCTCTATAATTTTTAAAATGCTCAAAAAGATTTTTTTTTTTTTTTTAATAGGTTCCTCGCCATAGTTTTAATCGTAGAGTAATTAAATTTGCAGGAATTAAATTTCATGTGAAAATCTGGAAGGTTTAATTTTTGGAAGGTAAAGGTCAAAGGATAAGGTCAGGGTCGAACAAAATGTCCAATTCATGTAATAACCCATAAGCTCGGACATCGTTGAAAAATATCCCTCTCTTTAGCAATCATTTCTCACCATGAAAAATTCCTCCCATTTAGGTTAATATTTTATTTTTTTTTAATATAATATGTGGAATTCTCAATTCCGAAAAACTATATTATATAATTATATAAAAAATAGCTTCCTATTTTTTCCATTAGAAAATACCCTCTGTTTTAGAAAAAAAATAGAATATCTGTCTTTCAGTCAATGCTTAAACAAGAAGAATGCATGAAGATATAAATGAATAGCTATAGCCTAACTATCCAGGAAAACTGACCATCTGGGACTTTAGCAAAGGTTGGAAGTTGAATTCTTTTCAACGAAATTTCTGCAAAATCTTCTGAAAACCAAAGTAGATAATATAAATGTGAAATGTGAGAAAAAATGAGAAATAATGAAATTTTTATTTCATGGAATTAGTACACAATACAAGATTTCAAAAGGTTTCAGATTTCAATTCAATCAAAACTATTAATTTCTTTTTATTTTACCGTTTTTTTTTAAATACTGTATGTATATACTGTATATAAAGTCATGTAATGTCTTCTAACCTCACTTTTGAAATAGCTTTTGCCATGTAATAAACTACTCAAAGTTCTTATAGGGCATTAATCTGATTGATATACATATTTACAATTCTTTTTTTTCATACTATGCAAATGACATGTGATTTTGTCTAATATATTTCTGCTAGAAAAAGCCACAGAGAAAGACATCCCATCCCCAAAGGTTTCATGTGAATGAGAGAAAGAATTTATAACTTATCCCTTGAAATAAACCAATTTGTTATTTATATACCATGAAAATAGAATATTCATATCACCCCAACATCCCACTGGCTCTTCAATTTTAACAATGATTTCGTCAGCTTTTGTCAAACACGCGAATGAATCTGTTAGAATCCTGCTATTCAAGGATTTAATTTTGATCTCTGGTACTACATCAAAAGACAAATATTATTTTCTGCTACCATTTATTTTCAATTTAGCTGTCAGGACACCAATTTTCTCTACTAACCTGTATTTTGGTAACATTGAGTTTCTATTCCATCTTGTTGAAGGATTATCATTTCATCAATTATTATATCGGTTATTTACTTCCTTTCCTCACTGGGCTATTTTTCCCTTGGCCTTATAGTATCTTGCTTTACCAACTAGGGTTGTAGCCTAGCTAGTGATAATAATGATAATAATATAACTGATCTTTTTCTGATCTTCAAAACTATAAAGTATTATTATATAGATTCCTGAAACCTTAATTGAACATAAAAAAATATAAATTATGCCTCAAAACTATATAGTATTAGTATAGTGGTTCCTGGAAACCTACTTGAACAAAAACAAATTGAAATATTGATGAAAAACTAACAGTATTTTGTCGGTTTATTTCAGTTATTGGTACCCCTTTTCTTCCTAAATCTTCTTTTGAAATTTTGAGCTCAGCCAATTAATTCAATCTCAGTCAGGGGAAAAGTCTGTTAGTCTGAGTAAGGCGAATGACCAGATTAACTTTTAATAAAGGAGGGAGTGACCGTATCGCCAATTTATTTTGAAGAGATATCTACAAATTCCAACAGAATAGAAAAAGAATGTTTCGATATTTCAATAGTCTATTTCTTTTGCATCTGCATAGAATATTCAAGAGAATTACATGCAACTCTTGTGGAAGCAAGCAAAACATGGAGTAAAACAAAAGACAAACATATTGCCTGAATCATTTAGTGTATGTGAGAAATAATTCAAGGTGGCAAAAGCAAAGGTATTGTTACAAGGGCATTTATTTTTTTCTACATTTTATAGCCAAAATCCAGTTTTACATTGCTGCTCTTTTAAAATATATTCTATATTATTATTGCTATTTCATTAAAAAGTCAATCTTTGTATGTATTCAAGTGATATTTCAAATTGAAATGGAGAAAACATTGAGCGAAGTAATAGAGCTATGAAACTTGCTCCCTGCTTGAATACACTCCAAAACAGTTATTCAATAAGTCCATAGTCATACTGCTAATTCATGAACAGATTTATTTTTGTATACACTTGAGAGAGAGAGATTTTGTAGATTTGAGAACAAAGCCCTCAGAAGGATATTGGGAGTTGAATGGCAAGGCAGAATTAGAAATGAAACTATAAGAGAGACTACTATTCAACTGCCATATTTGGAAGGGATCATGATGAGGGGTAGATGGAGAGGGTTTGAGCATGCTCTTGCTACTCACCAAGAGAGATTAGCTCATCAAACGTTTAGCTGGGCTCCATAAGGCACTACAAGAGTTAGAAGACCTACACCTACATGGCCGAAGACTATGAAGAGCGAAACAGGAGATGATGAATGGAGAAGTATTGAATTGAAAGGTCAACATAGAGATGACTGGTGAAATTTAACCGAGGCTTTTTGTGTCAATAGGCGTAGGAGGAGATGATGATGATGATGATGATGATATATTTAGGTGTTATTTATAATAATATTTGAGAAAAAAACTAAGGAAAATAACAGGGTTACAGTTAAAAGAATAGTGTCATGCTTAAATACACCCCAAAAAGTAATAATCAAAAGGTTTATGGTAGCCATCGAGCTATTTATACATTGATGTTTCATTTACTTGGTAATTACAGAAAGAGGAAGACATATCTTCTAATTATGAATCCCTTTAAATCATACAAGAGACTACAATCTACAATACAATACAGAACTTCATCTCCCTCCAGATTTCCTTTATATACTTCGCGCTACTCCTTATTTAGTCTTTTGTGTCAATATACATATAGGGTTGTCATGGCCTATTTGGTGGCGTCCATGACTGGTGATCGCCAGACTGGGGTTCAATTCATGCTCAAACTCATCAGTTCCCTTGAATGCTGCAACCTCACCACCCATGTGAACTAAGGACAGGGTGTTTGAAAGAGCCTATAGATCTACCTGCTGAGTCATCAGCAGCCATTGCCTGAACCTCCCTGATCTTAGCTACGATGGAAAGAGGGCTTAGGAGCTGATCATATGTACTTTCTAGGGCAATGTTATTGTCCCGTGTCTCTGTCATTCATGAGCGGCCTTTAAGCCTTTAAACAAAACTTCCATATTGGCTACCTCTCCAGTTCGTTTTCATCCTTCCCTTCTTGCATCTTTTTCTTTCTTTTCCCTATGTTTTATTACTTGTTCACCTCCTGAGTGGCAGTTTCCCATTGCAAGCTGAAAGGTATTGGCTGCAAAGCAATAACTGGGGGACTAAAAACCTTTTTACTTAGGTCTTACCCCTTACGAAAAATATTTCTCCCTCAAAGGCATCACTTCCTCTTTCGACTTTATGGGTGAATTCCAGACGCTCACTGCAACTTCAAAAGTTCAACCTTTCAACGGATGTTTTTATGTTGAACAGGATGACATAAGTCTCTTTATATAGATTATGTATGAAATATCTGTTTTAATGTTGTTACTGTTTTTAAAATTGTATTTTAATTGTTTCTTATATCTCATGTAGTTTATTCTATCATTTCCTTTCCTCGCTGTGATATTTCTCAATATTAGCACCCTTGGGCTTATATCATCCAGTTTTATAAACTACCATTTTAGCCTAGATAATAAGGATAATAACAATAACAATAACAATAACAATAACAATAATAATAATAATAATAATAATAATAATAATAATAATAATAATAATAATAATAATAATAATAATAATAATAATAATAACAAAATCCGCTGTGTCGTTAAATATGGTATGTCATTACAGTAGAGTTTCTCACCAAAACTGGTAACTTGGGTGGGATGGCTTCCCCTCTATAATCTGACGTGTGTTGCTTCGGAAATTGATCGGAAGACTAATCTGAGCCATAAGCACCCAACTTTACACATGATGTACTAGCTAAGAGGTTTGATCATACCCTCACCATAGCAACTAAAGAGCAGGTTTCCCTTAAATTCTTTTAGGATGCCAGAATTACTTTTATGATTCATAAAATGTACTAGAGTTAAAAAAAAATATGTCTATAGTAATTTGAACGGTAAAGATTTTAACATAGATTTACATGTGTCAGTATCAGCAGAGAATGAATAATGAAGTTTTAGGTACAAGTTTACAGGTGTCGATATAACAGAAATTAAAAAAAAAAAAAGTTTTAGATTGAGAAAAATTCACAGGAGCTAAGTATACAGTAATAAATGAGAGAGAGAGAGAGAGAGAGAGAGAGAGAGAGAGAGAGAGAGAGAGAGAGAGAGAGATTTGTCGTTTCATTACAGAGTGTAAAAAGTACAAAATTGATGTTACTGTGTTTTCATCATTTTCTGAAACTTTACATTATTGATTCCTTGGTTCCTTTCAGAAAAAAAAAAATAAAAAATTAATTTTGTCGTTCCATCACACAGAATATGAGGTAAAAAAGTTTATGTTGCTGTGATTTTATATCCGTTTGAATCTTTACATAAATAATTTTACTGGTGGTCCATTTCGGAAATAAAACCTTGAATTTTGCTGTGCCCTGCCAGAAAATTAAAAGCATATAGGTCATGTAAATATAATGTTTTCTTTGCCTTGAATTTTACGAAAATTAATTTGCATGTTGGTCCATCAAAAAAAAAAAGTTCGGTTATAGAACATTAGTTATTTAACAAGGAAACAAATAACATTCAAGCTCATTTGCAAACTGAAATCATGGTTGGATTCAGGTTCGTAAACAGACGACTCTCCCCTAGTTTGGACTCACCACGTAACTGTTAACTAATATTGAATAAGTGAAGACATTGGAAATCTATACCCAGGATATTGGTGAGCGTATGCTAATTTAAAACGGATAGAACACGATATAGTTTTACCAAGTATCATTATTATTATTATTATTATTATTATTATTATTATTATTATTATTATTATTATTATTATTATTATTTTTATTATTATTATTATTATTATTGTTGTTGTTGTTGTTGTTGTTATTGTTATTGTTATTATTAGAGTTCTCTTGCTTGAGGGTACACTCGGCACACTTCTATCTAGTTTCTCTTCCTCTTGATTTGTTAAAGTTTTTATAGTTTTTATAGGAATAATTTATTTTAATTTTTTTCATTATACATAAAATATTATATTTTTCTTTATTTACTTTCCTCACTGGGCTATTTTCCCTGTTGGGGCCCCTGAGCTTATAGCATCCTGCTTTTCCAGCTAGGGTTTTAGCTTAGCATTTAATAATAATAATAATGATATTATTCAAAATATCATCTATAATATTGCTGCTGCTGAGGAAGTCATTACTTTTAATAAAACCCCTATTAAAGAGGGTCTCCTCCAGAAATAATAATAATAATAATAATAATAATAATAATAATAATAATAATAATAGATTAATGTTAAAATTCTAGTTGTCCCTTTTTTTTTTAATTTCTGAAAATGTACTCTCTCTCTCTCTCTCCTCTCTCTCTCTCTCTCTCTCTCTCTCTCCTCTCTCTCTCTCTCTCTCTCTCTCTCTCTCTCTCCTCTCTCTCTCTAGTAACGGGCCATTTGAATCGTCAAAGGTGACATATAGCAAGCAATTTAGCAGCTGTCACTCATCCATGTCTACCTCTGAACCTTTTCTGTCCAGGTTACAATAATGATTCTTCTGTGAGAAACGAAATACCAGAGATGATTTTGTAATGGTTCTCTCCCTGAGCCACAAAATACCCAGCTTAGGCCTTTGAATATGTGTACGCTAAATATTAAACACACCAGAGAGAGAGAGAGAGATGAGAGAGGAGAGAGAGAGAGAGAGAGAGAGAGGAGAGAGATATGCTGTCAATCTACATCCCACAATAGCACCAGGGTTTCAAGTATTACGAGTTTGAAGGTGTATTTCATTTCCTGGCTCACATAAATTCTCAGCTACTGACAGTTCCCTTCAAGGTGGGTGATCCAAGAAGATCCTGGCTGGATAAACAAATACGCTTGAAAAGAGAATAGCGCAAGAAAGTAATCCAATAATATTTTCACAAAATCTTTTCCTAAAAGTAACTCATAATATTGTGTTTATGTAAATAGATCCCAGAAGATCCTGGAAGGTCCAGGATTATTAAATGAACACAGCTTGAAAAGAGAAAAACATAAAAAGTAATCTAATAATATTTTCACAAAATCTTTTCCTAAAAGTAATTTATAATATTGTGTTTATGTAAATAGAATAGGGTCACATATACAGATGACACAAACTGTCCCTTTCCATAAACTAAGACAAGTTTTATCCAATGAAATATTGTATTTTTTGCCTTTAATCTAGAAACCAACTTCGCACATTATATTATATTTCATCGGTTTTATGCTAATATATAAACGAAATAGCAAAATGAATATATCATTGCACACTATATGAAAGTAATTTCTTTGTTTCATGATATCTGCATCACATTAAGAATGTCAAAGGATAGATAATCCTTGCGATGCCTAAAATGAGAGTTGAAATAAATGTAAAACTTTGAATGTTGCATAAAAAAATTCTCCTGAAAATAGACTTATTCAAACAGAGTTTTTAATATAAGTAAAGCCACCTCTTACTCTCTCTCTCTCTCTCTCTCTCTCTCTCTCTCTCTCTCTCTCTCTCTCTCTCTCTCTCTCTCTCCAGATAAGAGCTGTAAGAATTGTACCTGTGTTATAATTAAGGTAAAGGGCCAATACCCGTCTATCTCTCTCTCTCTCTCTCTCTCTCTCTCTCTCTCTCTCTCTCTCTCTCTCTCTCTCTCTCTCTCTCTCTCTCCATATAAGGGCTTTAAGAATTGTGCATGTGTTATAATTAATGTAAAGGGCTAATACCCGCCTCTCTCTCTCTCTCTCTCTCTCTCTCTCTCTCTCTCCTCTCTCTCTCTCTCTCTCTCTCTCTCTCCATATAAGGGCTTTAAGAATTGTGCATGTGTTATAATTAATGTAAAGGGCTAATACCCGCCTCTCTCTCTCTCTCTCTCTCTCTCTCTCCTCTCTCTCTCTCTCTCTCTCTCTCTCTCTCTCTCCAGACAAGGATGTAAGAATGAAGCAAGTGCTATAATCAATGTAAGTTGTCAACAACTTACCTTTATAGAATTCTTATATCTATGATCAATATTCATATAATTAGGTTCTAATTGTTCGTAAGAATAATATTATGTTTTTTTATTTTTCGTAATAATGATATTATGGTTCTTAATTGAAATAATATTCGAATGGATTCCAAAATCCCTTTAAATCCAAAAATCAATATATAGGTTGATACTTAAATCACTAACGGCCGTTCTCATCAATGCAAACCTCCTCCAGGCAGCTATTTTTCGAAACCAGCTGGACTTGCCCAGAATCCATTTACACCGTAGGCGTATTTTTCGGTCATCCTTTTGCTCGACTTGACTTTGATCTTTGACCTAGGAGTTTCAAATTTGAATCCCTTTTCGCGTCTAAACATTACAAATAATCCCTGAAAGTTTCACTACTCGATGAGTAAAATAGTTTCCAGGACATTGTTCACAGACAAACAGACAAACAGGCAGAAAATATAACCACCTCCCCAACTTCGTTGGCGTAGGTTATAATAGTATTATGAAACTAGGAAATGCCTTCATGCAAGTGTGGGTAGCAAAATTGATTTCAAACAGCTTTGCATGTCAGCGTGTTATGTCAGTCATTTGAAAAAAAAAAAAAAAAAAAAAGGTCAGACTTTGTGAGTTCAAAAGGTCGATGAACTGTACCCAACTTTTGTGTGTCTCTGGGTCATAATAGGAAAACAAGACTGAAACTGATGAAAGATTATTTTCATCCATCTCTTCAGGAGGGTTTCAATTCTCTGTTCGATTAAACAATTTTTTTACTGTAATTATTATTATTATTATTATTATTATTATTATTATTATTATTATTATTATTATTATTACTACTGCTACTACTACTACTACTACCACTACAATCAATATCATTACTATCATTATTATTATTATTATTATTATTATTATTATTATTATTATTATTATTATTCAACTAAGACTATACATGATTTTGTTTGTTTGTTGATATATATATTCATATAATCATTTATATATGCATCTATTTATGTATGTATCTATCAATGCATCTCTCTCTCAATATATATCATATGATAGAAATGAAAATATCAATATTTATATGAGAGAAAAAGCCATGTAGGAAAAGTTTTCATATTCCCCCTTTGGCTTAAGATTAATGCCCACATGGAACATGAGGGAAGTGCAAAGCATTTAGTTTAAAGGCTAAACCTGATGATTTACTGACAAAGTTAACCTTCTTGAGTCTCCTAACCCAGAGTATTAAAGGTTTATTGAAAGTTGAGCAACAATTCACTCGATAGCTCCACTGCAGAGACACCCAACCGCGTACCTCACTCCGGAGAGTAAAATATTTCCTCCAGTGTTGTTTCACACAAAACTCTGTAATTTTGTTGTTTTTTTTCTTGATGGCTTAACAACCTAAGATCATGTTATAGCGTGTTCTATTTGATGTTGTTGATCTTGTCCCATTAGACCTGATATATAGCAATTAAGAAGGTTAGGTCTTGGGTCTTCCCCGTTAGTTTGTTCAAGTAACATATGTGAACGCTATTAGTCTTTTTCCACTTTCCTGTCCAATCGAAACATAACAGTTCCTTTTTAATCTGTTTTTGATCTTAGAATTTATGTATACTAAATATAACTAAATTCTAAATTACCAACATGCGTTGATTCTGTAAAATAAATAATCAATTACTATTAACTGTACAAAGATTCTAAAGAATCAAGATAAGTATATGCCAGAATCATTAAAGCACTAATTTAGTTATTTTATATTTATTGGTTTCATATCAAAGGAATGTTTGCACTTGGTGGTGAACTAATTATTCGAAAGTATAGAATTGCAGATTGAAATAGCAACAAAATAAAAGAACAAATCACATGTGCATGTGTATACACACAAACGCATATATATATATATATATATATATATATATATATATATATATATATATATATATATATATATATATATATATGTGTATATATATATATATATATATATATATATATATATATATATATATATATATATATATATATATATATACATATATATATACATATATATATGTATATATATATATATGTATGTGTATATATATATATATATATATATATATATATATATATATATATATATATATATGTATATATATATATATATATATATATATATATATATATATATATATACATACATATATATATATATATATATATAGTATATATATATATATATATATATATATATATATATATAATATATACAGAGAGGAGAGAGAGAGTGAGAGAGAGGAGAGGAGAGAGAGAGAGAGAGAGAGAGAGAGAGAGAGAGAGAGAGAGAGAGAGAGATTAAATTGGAGAAAAATACATATATATGACGACTCATATTTAATGAATGTAAAGGAAAAATGACGGTTATTCAAGGTGTAACTAACTGTTTATGTTTTGTTTAAAGTAACTACCTGTTTGAGAGTCCCTGGCTAGTTTTCCTTGGGACCTCTCTTCTGTTGAATCTAGCACTTTCTGTGCTACTCTCAAGCTTCAGAGGACAGCTGCGGGTGTGTCCCTAACCCGTCACGAAGTCCCATTTTGTTCTTGGAAGAATAGTTACATTTTTTAAGAGAAAGTCAAAAAGTGAAGGAAAAGTCTGCTTTTCCTAACCCTAACTTCCAATGGAATTGTGCAGGAGAAAGACTTAGTGTATGTTCTCGGTACTACAGGAGAATAGTAGTATACATCGCTTTTCTCTGTTTAATTTCTTGAGACAAATATTCAGTGATAAATGTGACTAATATTAATGTTTATTTTTCTGTTTTGATTTGCATCTTGTTTAGTTATATTTTGGCTATTATTTTACTATTTGGTGCTTGTTATCGTAACTTTTATTATATATTATTGTGACGTGAATTATTTGACTGATTTGCTTCAAAGAGTATTGGGCAACTAGTAATAATAAGGTTGTTTCATAACTGTAATTTCATAGTTGGGTTCTTCATTCTTGTTTGAATTTGTTGTCCTTGTTAATTTAATAATTATATTTATATTGTTTTGTATTTAATCAACATTCATAATTTCTCGTAATTTCTATCTTATTTATATGGAACCCTAGTTGTATGTAACTTTAAATATTATTGATAAATATAATATTGGTAAACTTATCTCTATTTGATTTTCTCCCTTGTATTTTCACAATATTATGAGGTATTATCATGCTATAAACATCATTAAAAGAATCTGATAAGGATATATGGAAAATTCCTTTACATATTGGCGACCTTGCCAGGATAATACTGCATATGTTGTGGGAATCAAGGTGAAATCACTTAGACATTATCACATGTATATTTTGCGGGGGTGAGTAAGAGTTTGTTGCGCAGATGCTCAATACAGTACAGCCTCTGTGAACAAATCTTTAAGTGACTTTAAGGGTAAAGGAGTTTGACTATCGTAATTGCCTAAAGGGGACAGGAATTACGCCAAGCATGATAGTGTTGGAGCCATAGTAAATTCCACGAGTTACCCTAGTTAAGGAGTCCAGCAAATGCAGACCCTTGTTTCTTAATGCGTGTTAGCATTCAAGAAAAGTGAGTTCTAAGTAGTTGAAAGCTCTTTAGTATTTTGACTGTTTGTGTGTGGACTGGAAGTATATTTTATGGTCTATTCGAGCCTTCTTTATTATATTTTCTATTTAGGTTCCACCATAAAATCAAGACTTGTTACTGTCCTTGGCAACACGCTAGTTTAATTGTAACTGTTTGCTCTAGTTTCATACAATGTCCTGAATTACAGTTTTCCTATTGGATCGAGCAAGGAAGAAGAATTGGTTTGGAAGGAAATGGACTTGGTGAATGGGCAACAAGAAAATATGAAGCAGGATTACAAAGAGAAGAAAACAAGGAACAAGAGAGACAAGAACGAGAAGAAAAGAAAGAAAAGGAGAGACAAGAACGAGAAGAAAGGGCTAAAGAACGAGAACTTAGGAAATATGAAATTGATAGAAGTTTAGAAGAAAGAAGATTAGCGCTTGAGGAAGCAAAGCTAGCTCTTGATAAACAAAGAATTGATGATGGTATTCAGGAAAGTACTGCTCTAAGGTAAGTGGTATTAAACCACCAAGACTTCTTCCTTATAATGAAGATGAGGACATAACTGCTTACATAATAAGATTTGAAAGTGTTGCTTCCTTATGTGAGTGGCCTGTTAGTGAGTGGGCTACCCGTTTGGCGTTATTGTTTTCGGGCACTGCTTTAAATATTTATTCTACCCTTTCTGAAGAAGAAATTGCAGATTATGTAAGTTTAAAAAGCTGCTGTTTTAAGGGCTTTTAAGAGGACCCCTGAACAGTACCGTAAAGAATTCAGATTTGCTAAGATGAGCTCGAAGATTAATTTTTCTCAATTTATGACTCACTTTTTAGACACTTTGATTATTGGTTTCATTCAAGTGATGTTGATGATTCTTTTGAAAACTTAAGAGAATTTATTGTTGTTGATCAATTTCCACTGTCTTACCACATGACATCAGACTTTTTATTAAGGAGCAGGAATTATGGAAAGCTAAAGATGTTGCCGAAGCAGCAGACAGATTTGCAGGTGCACATAGATGTTATCCTGGGGATAAGCAGACCCAAAAGAAAAGTCCAAATCCTAAACCATCTCCAGTTGTCACCAAAAGGCCAACACCACTTTGCTATGTTTGTGGTGAAGCTGGACACATGCACGATCCTGTCCTAAAGGTAAAGCTGCAATGACTTCTACTCCTGGCACTTCATCGAACAAAGCAGGATCAAATAAGGTTGGTCGCTATGCTTCTAAAGAAACTCACTCTAGAGCTCCATTTACTCGTGGTGTGGTTAATGGTTCTCGTGTTTCTACCATTTTACGTGATACTGGCTGTTCTACATGTATTGTATCCAAAGACCTGTTTCCTAACTTGAATGAGAGGGAATTGCCAAAATCATCATTAATTGATTATTTAGGAAGGAAAAATGTTTTTCCAGTGTTACCAGTTTATATTGGATGTAAATGGTTTACTGGAAAGGTTAATGCTGTCATTGCCCCAATTAAGTTTTGTACAGTACTTTTAGGTAACATTGAAGGTGCTCTTTTTCCTGAAGATGGAGACTGCCCCCCTTGAACTCCATTGATGAGGAACCTCGAAGAAACCATCTGCCTACAGAAAAAGGTAAAGCTATTGAACACGTCAATATAACAACTCGTTCAGCTTCAAGGAAAGTTGTTCACCCATTAGTTTTTCCTGATGTAGAAGCCCTTGAGACTACTCCTATTGACTTTATAAAATTGCAAAATGAATGTTCCACACTGGAATCGATCAGGAAAGACTGTCAAGCCAACACCATAACAAAAAACTCAAAAGTGGAGTACAGGTATGTACTAAGAAATGAAGTTTTTGTATAAGGAAATTATAAATGCAAACAATTCAAGAATTGCCAATAAATTTTATTTAGTTGTTCCTCTTAAACTTAGAAAGGTTGTTCTTAAATTGGCTCATGATTTACCTGTGGCAGGACACTTTAGTCATCGCAAAACCCTAAAAAAAATCAGAACTATATTTCTGGCCAGGAATGTGTACAGATGTGTATGCATATTGTAGATCTTGCGATAACTGTCAGAGGAACACAAGTAAAGGTAGACATAAAAGGGTCTCTATGGTAAAAATGCCAGTAGTTTCCATTCCTTTTAGCCGAGTAGGAATTGACATAGTGGGTCCACTGAATCCAAGCACATCTGAAGGTCACAGGTTTATTTTAACAATGATTGATTATGCTACAGGATTTCCTGAAGCAATTCCTATGAAGACCATAACCACTGTTGATGTTGCAGATGCTCTTATGCAAATATTTTCTAGGGTAGGAATACCAAAGGAAATAATATCTGATAGAGGAAAGCAGTTCACATCAGAACTTATGGAACATGTGTACCAAATGCTGGGAGTAAAACCATTGTTTACTACTCCGTATCATCCAGCTGGCAATGGTCGTTGTGAAAGGCAACACTCTGTTCTCAAATCTATATTGAAGAAATTGTGTCATTTGTAACCTAGAGAATGGCATAGATATTTACCTTGTGCCCTGTTTGCTATGAGGGAGATTCCTTCTGACACTCTTGGTTTTTCCCATTTGAACTCCTTTATGGATACCAAGTAAGGGGACCACTACTAATATTGAATGAGATATGGACTAATACTGGCCTTTCTAATGATACCCAAATGTTTTATTCTTTTCTTTTTGATCTTAGAAACAGGCTAGAGGAAACTTCAAAAATAGCCCAGGAAAATATAAAGACTTCAATGGAAATCTACAGTACGTACTTTGACAAGAAAAGTACTCGTAGGCAGTTTAAAGTCAATGATGACGTGTTACTATTACTGCCAACAGAACACAATAAGTTGTTAGTTGAATGGCAAGGACCATTTAAAGTTCTGCGGAAACTCAATAGTGTTGATTACATAATCGATATGAAAGGTAAGCCAAAAACATTTCATGTTAACTTGCTGAAGGCATATTTTTACAGGTCACAGAATGTGTTATCAGTGGCTGATGAAAATCTGAATAGTTCAATTTCAGATTATTGCTGTGTAACCTCTCGTGTAATAGTTTTGAGCGAAGACATCGAAAATCCTATACCTTGTGTTGAAGAAGAAATAACTTCTGAATTAGATATCTGTCCAACTTTAACTCCAGAACAAAAAGGGAAACTAGAAGAAGTACTGGATAATTTTTCAGAAGTCTTCTCGGAGATACCAGGTTGTACTTCTACCATAATGCACAGATTGAATTAACGTCTACAGAGCCTATTCGAAAGAAATGTACCCAGTACCAGCACATCTTAAGGAGGAAGTATGTAAAGTAGATAAATTACTGAAACTTGGGATAATTGAAGAAAGTAAGTCTGATTATTGTAATCCTATTGTCATGATAAAGAAACCTGACAACACATTCAGGTTAGCACTAGATTTTCGTGCACTCAATTCAGTAACAAAGTTCGATTCTGAACCTATGCCCTCAATTGATGAAGATTTATTTAAATTTCGTAATATGTCTTTTATTACAGGAATTGGATATCACAAAAGCCTATCATCAGGTTATGTTGGACCCTGATGCAAGACCTCTAACGGCTTTCCCTACTTACCGTGGTTTAATGCAATATAAGAGGCTACCCTTTGGACTGGTTACTGCATGTGCCACCTACGTTAGATTGATGAAGAAAATCTTTCAGGGAATGAATCATGATCTCTATCTATTTTGATAACATATTTGTGATGTCTAATACTTTCCAGGAACATTTGGAAACCTTGAGTGAGGTACTTCGAAGATTGAGAGATCATGGTCTTACAGCCCGTCCATCAAAATGTCATTTTTGTTATGAGAAAGTTAAATATTTGGTTTTGAAGTAGGTAATAATATAATCAGACCCCTGAATGATAAAATTTTATCTTTGCAACAAATTCAAATTCCAAAAACTAAGAAGTTATTAAGAAGCCTTTTTAGGTTCTGTTAATTTTTATCGACAGTTCATCCCAAATTTGTCTAGCTTAACGTCATCATTAACAGCAAAGCTTAAAAAGGAAGTGAAAGAACCACTACAATGGAATAGTGAGGAAGAAAACATATTTGAGATTATTAAGAAATACTTCATTGATGCTCCTATTCTTCATATTCCAGAGATAAATAAACCTTTTGTTCTAAGGACAGATGCCTCTTCAGTTGGTCTTGGAGCTGTGCTCCTTCAGTATGATGAAGAAACAGCCTATCCAGTGGCGTATGCTAGCCGGAAACTTCTCCCAAGAGAACAACGGTATTCTACCATTGAGAGAGAGTGTTTGGCTATCTTCTGGGCTGTACGAAAATTCCACTATTATTTGTATGGGAAAGAGTTTTTCATTGAAACAGACCATAAGCCCCTTACCTACATGGAAACTCTAAATCAGGAAATGATAGGATTTTAAGATTAATTCTGGGCCTACAACATATAAATACAGGATTATATATATATCTGGTCAATCTAACCATTTTTCAGATTTACTGAGTAGAAGCAATTAATGTAACTTGCTTGTGTAAATAGTTGAGGGAGGTAAACATTTCTTCTATTTTGTTTGTAAATTCCAAGGAATTAACTTGTTAAAGGGCCTATGTAAAGGAAAAATGACGGTATTCAAGTGTAAACTAACTGTTTATGTTTTGTTTAAAGTAACTACCTGTTTGAGAGTCCCTGGCTAGTTTTCTTGGGACCTCTCTTCTGTTGAATCTAGCACTTTCTGTGCTACTCTCAAGCTTCAGAGGACAGCTGCGGGTGTGTCCCTAACCCGTCACGAAGTCCCATTTTGTTCTTGGAAGAATAGTTACATTTTTAAGAGAAAGTCAAAAAAGTGAAGGAAAAGTCTGCTTTTCCTAACCCTAACTTCCAA
>NC_090730.1:175870054-175872554 GCF_036898095.1 Palaemon carinicauda
CTCCAAAAGTTTATTATTGTTCAAGTTAATTTAACATTCTATGTCAGCACTTTACAATTGTGAGATCAAATGGAATTCGTTTCAAAACTGAGGGATAATGAATACCTAAAATAATATAATATACCTTTCTCCAAGTGTAATTCCCCTCCGGGGGAAAAAGTTAATTCATCTAAAAGCATTTGCATGTTAGTCTTGCCCTTCTTCCATTTTGTTTAGAGTAATTTGGGGTTATTTAAATTTCTGGAATGATAAAGAAATGAATATAAAGATACATATCGACTTTCAGTAAATAGTCTATCTCAATGTCAAAAAACTAATGTTAGGATAATAATAATAATAATAATAATAATAAAAATAATAATAATAATAATAATAATAATAATAATAATAATAATAATAATAATAATAATAATAATAATAATAATAATTATTGTTATTCTATTATTGGCATTACTATCATTAAATTGTTTTATAACAACAACAACAACAACAACAACAACAACAACAACAACAACAATAATAATAATAATAATAATAATAATAATACTTAATTTTATTACTACTATTTGCATTACTATCATTATATTGCTTTATAACGACAACAACAACAACAACACTAATAATAATAATAATAATAATAATAATAATAATAATAATAATAATAATAATAAATACTTATTCTTATCACTGCTATTTGCATTACTATCATTATATTGTTTCATAACAACAACAACAACAATAATAATAATAATAATAATAATAATAATAATAATACTTATTCTTATTACTACTATTTGCATTACTGTCATTATTTTGTTTTAAAACAACAACAACACTACTACTACTACTACTACTACTACTACTACTACTACTACTACTAATAATAATAATAATAATAATAATAATAATAATAATAATAATAATAATAATAATAATAATAGCATACAAGATTATTATTCCGGACCAGCAAACGTAAATTGAATAAATTTAAGCCTGGATAAGCTTCCCTATCCTCAGAGATCTCTCTAGGCTCACACCTTGATATATTCGCTAAATACCATGCTGGTCAGCTTCTTGTAAATAGATATAGATATAAGATAAGTAGCTTTTTATTGAAATCAGGATAATCTATCCTTAGAGGTGGATTCTTACTTCAATAACTATTCATAAAAGGTGGATTAACTTAAAGTGGGTGTTTATAATACCTTTGTTAGTTTTGATTATATTTATATTCCCCTTAACAATAATAATTTCAAATATAAACTACTCAATGTATGCAGTCACTCAGCAGAAGAATTTGAAAATGGGGAAAGGGTTCGTGTTGATAAATTCAATCGTCAGACAAATCCAGAATAAATTGAAATATGTCTTTGAAAAGGAAAAACGATTTCTATCCAACAAAAGGGTTATAACTGATTCATATGTATTAGAGGAAATACATCTGAAAAACTGGATTAAGATGTGATTTTAAATAAACGATTAATACACTTTTATCCTTTTAATTCCCAGAAACAAGCAACTCGAGATTCTAATGTTATTTATTTATTTCTTTTTTTTATTGCCTATGGAAAGTCTTAATCGTAGGTTCAAAGTTTGAATATGGATAATGGTGAACCCCATTTGTAATTTTCTGGTAGATTTTGGCTCTAGAAATCTAGTAGAAATCCTTATGAAATTGTTTAGATTAGTCAAACTCCAGTTTTTTATATTTATTGTTTTGTTTTTTTAATTTGAATATCAATTCCTCTTAATGATGCCATTCAAGTAATACTTATTCTAATGTATCCTCTCGAATTGCAATTAATTTTATCTCCACCACCCATGAAACATATATCTTATAATTTCCTAGCGAATTGTAATTCATTCTATTTATAAGATATTATGAATTATCATTTCAAAATTTACTCGTGAATTCTAATTCCTTTTATTCCTACACTTCATGATATTCATAATCCTTAATAAATTTCCTCCTTAATTTCAAATCTTTATGTTTCTACATTTCATGTGATCGTTATTTCAGATTCAGGTTTTACTCTCAAATTCAGATTATTTTTATTTCCACACTGCGTGAAATACATATTTGAGAATTTTCCATTGAATTATAATTTTATTTCTTCACTTCATGGATTCCTTATTTCAGATCTCACTTCGAGTTCAAATTCCTTTTATTTCCAAGCTTCATGAAAAACAAAGGTCAGAGTTTTTTATTGAATTCTAGTTCTTTTTATTTCCGTACTTCATGAAAGACTTATTCAAAAATTTACTCCTTTATTCGAACTCCTTTTTTCTAAACTTCATGATTTTTTTTTTTTACAATTGCTATTGGAATTTCAATTTCTTTTGTTACTACAGTTCATGAAATTCTTCTTTCAAAATTTACTCCCGTATTAAAAAAAAAAGAAAAAAATCACCACGCTTTATGAAATTTCTGTTATACATTTTCCTACAAATTCGAATTAATTTTACTCATTTTCACATTTCATGAAATCCTTATCTCAGA
>NC_090730.1:175877554-175887554 GCF_036898095.1 Palaemon carinicauda
TATATACATATATATATATATATATATATATATATATATATATATATATATATATATATACATATATATATATACATATATATATATATATATATATATATATATATATATATATATATATATATACACGAGTATATATATATATATATATATATATATATATATATATATATATATATATATATATAAATATATATATATATATGTGTGTGTGTGTGTGTGTGTGTGTGTCTGTGTGTGTGTGTGTTTGTGTATGTTATCTAAACAATCACATAAAAAGAAGTGAGAAAACTGCACCTTTCTCAACTGATATCCAATACATTTTTCATAAAAGTAATGGTTAAAAATGAATGATTCACTCTGGTCATTTTCTCATCACATGTTTCCAGTTACTTTTTTTTGAAATGTTATTATCAATAATTGTTTATATCTGTTTATATGTCTACATAAACTAGACATAAACAAAAGAAACTTGAAAAGCGGCCTTTGCATTATTTCTTACGTACGTTCCTCATGTTTCAAAGCTCCGTGGATAATACTCGATCTACTTCGTAAGGGTCCAGATTGAATATTCCATTTATTGAATCTGATCAATTTGGTATTTAATATTAAGAGTCGTCGAATGAAACCTTTACAAAGTCCTTATGTTTCAAAGCTACGTGGATACTACTCGGCCCAATTTGAAAGGGTCCTATTTGAATTTGAATTTGATCGAAGCTATTCAATTTGAAATTCAATAATGAGTTATTGGATGGAACCTTTGCATTAGTTCTTACACAAAGTCCTCATGTTTCAGAGCTACGTGGATATTACTCTGTCCAATTCGAAAGTGTCTAGATTGAATATTCATTTTATCGAAGCTATTTAATTAATAATTTAATAACGAGAGTCGTGGAAATAAACATTTGCATTTGTTCTTACGTAGCATCCTCGTGTTTCAAATCTATGTGGATATTACTCAGCTTACTTCGGAAGGGTACAGATTGAATATTCATTCTATCGAAGCTATTCAATTTGTAATTTAATAACAACTATCACCGTATGAAATCGAATGTTTTTTACTAAGAGGTCCAGACATAATAAGATAGAAATACAGATCTGGATGAAAATGTCCCGCTTCTGATATTGCTCAAAGCATTGTAGGAATCTTGAACTGATAATAAAGAACGAATTGTTTTTTAAAGATGAATATCAGTTTCAAATATATTCCCCGATAACCTGGTAGAGATTTTGCATGCAATATCAGCGGAAATGTAATTCCACACCATCCAGTTACGCCTGATTAAGAACACGTCTCTTTAATTGGCATTTGCCAAAGGCTCTTCACTGATTAATCGTGGGTTGGTTCCTTTGAACGTAGATAGGACTCTGTTCTTCTGCATGTTACAATCCTATTTGAAAGTGATAAAGTGAAGCTATAATGACATAATGTAATTCTTATTTTTTTTCTTTTTTTTTTTACTTATAAATGATTAAGGAATGATATCTTAATTTTATTATACTGTTATAAAGCCATAAATTTAATTAGAATTTCTCTGTAAAAGTATCTTGTTCTCAGCGGTATTTCCAGTCAAATTCAGCCGACCGTAATTTTTGCCTACTTTTTTGTTATCTTTTACGGGATGGTGACCGTTATATTACTTCATTACGTCAATATATCCGGTTTTCAAATGGTATATATCTAACACCATTTATTCCAGTTTTTTTTTTTTTTCACATTTTACGGCACATTTTTAAGTGTACTAATATTCCCCACCTGCCTTTGGCACCTACACATCACCCTCGACCGTCTGCAAAAGAACGGCATATGGATACAGCATGTGTACCTTAGATGCAAGGGAAGGGGCACTCTTAAGTCATCGTATTACTCCTGAGGGCGTTCACTACTTTTATTTACAAATATCAGCAGCACAGAAGTTTCCCACGCCAGCAACCGTTAAAGCACTGCAGAAGGTCTGGACTTCTTAAGCCCTGTCCACACGATCGAGCATGCCCGACGGGCAAAGAGTGATACCAGACCACAATAGTTAGTAAGAATGAGGGATAATGACGTCAGAAGTGGGAAAACCACAAACAGGGATCTGGTATCACACAGTGTTGCCAGATCCCTGCTTTTGGTTTTCCCGCTTTTGACGTCACCAACCCTCATTTTCACTAACTATTGTGACCTGGTATCACTGTTTGCCCGGCGGGCATACTAAATCGTGAGGACAGGGCTTTAGCCATCGCTGCTGCTCTAGTCCCCCGCCTATGACTCCCTCAAGGACAAGTAAAAAGAACGTAACGTAGGGCCCTGTTCAGGAAGTTATCATTTTGAACACAAAGAATGCCATAGAAACTGCTACTGCAGCCATCTTACTCTCCACAGGTGCCAGGGACGTCATCCCTCCAATTGGCGTTGTTCAGCCGAAAATTTTCTATTGATTTCTTATGGAATTAATCTAATCATATCTTATAATAAAACATAATGATACATAATTAAAATGGCTGCATATATTGTTGTGTTAATTTGACCTAGGAAAAGGACTGACAATGTCAATGTAGGAATGTTTTGTTCCAGTTTTTGTTTCTATTTCCAAAAGCATTTTTTTTTTACTGCCTTGGGCTCTTTTAGGTAGCTTTTAATGTTATTGTTTATCAAATTTGATCTAGAATAACAAAATCAAAATAAAAAAAAAGTTTCTCTTTTGAATTATATAAAAAATAATTATTATTGTTAAAAACAAATCAATAGAAATGTTATACAAATCTTTACTGAAAACTTTTCATTTTAACGAAGGGAAAAGTTACATGTTCTAAATAATAGGGTCACAAAATATGAAAAATCTCTTTTTGTTATTTTTTCTTTTGTGAAAAAGCCCTGACGGCATTTGAATTATTAGTTATTCTTTTGACACAGTATCAGCGAAGTAAATAAAAAATCAGTCTTTTGTGAGTGTTGATTGACATACTGTATGTTATATTCTTTTTCTCTTTTTAAAAGGGAAAGTATTATATAAGAAGAATAGATACACAAATAGAAATTTAGAAAAAGAATTAGAAATTTAGAGAAAGAAAATAATACTGTATCAATACACTATATACTTTTTTCCTTTGCACAATTCGAGTTTTATATTTCATCAGTATTCTTCTTTATATATAAATATATTTTCTTTTTTCAATTTATTATGTGTCCTGCTTCTGATTCTTATCATTTCTAAGCTGAGAGGATATTTCAATATATTGTATTAGAATAGTTTTTAGAGCTGTAAATATCAATTACATTGAATGGTATTTGTATACTTCTTCGAAAATGAACAATGTCATATAAAAATCAAATTCAACTCCAATATATTTTTCAGGTTGTGGGTTGTGTTGTCAGAGCAAATTGGTTCACAAGTTTAGATATAAATACGGGTTTTTAATAAGAACATTTTGACTAGGTACATTGTTCTGTAGGAGACCGACCTTACGCAAGTATATACTCTAAAAGAAGAGCTACTTTCCTATCATTGACCATGTAGAACAGTATCCAATAACTCGCGGGGCCTATAAAATTTAGTCCTAAAGCCCTAGCCTAAAGATAAGCCCCAGGTACTCTGAACAAACGCACTTATCACATTGTCAAGGTATTAAACTTTCTGGTACATATTGCTGAACGAGAAACTATATATAATTCCATATAGTTTTAAATTATGTATCGATAAAAGACATCTCGAAGAATAAAGGGTAAAAAAAAGCAAATATAAATATAGTTGATAATATTCACTACAAAAAAGTGATTTACATATAATATAAAATTGAATAGACTAATAATCTACCTAACAAATGAAGTCTTAACACATTAAAATATTTTTTTTAGAAAAGAAAGCCATTGTCATATTTTATCAACACATCTATATAATATGAAGTAAGAAATATCTTGTATAACATTAAAAACTAAGCAGTATTGTGTACGATTACATTTATATTTTATTTGTGTTGCATTCAACTCTAATGAAAACTATTTTTTGACTTGTACCTCCTTCCTCCTTCATTTCAACATTACGTTGTTTTTCCGAAGGGAAACGAACCTAATTATAAATGTAAAGGTAACTGAAGAAACCGGGAACTGTAAAACTGTTTTTAAGAAAATAGAATAAGTTTTTAACAATGTATTGGCGGAACAGAAAATCTCATTATCATGATACACATTGCCGCTTTAGTTTTAAGATATCACAAGATGTTTTCCATTGTTTGCTCTTAAGATAGCATTTTACTCATACTCCTATTTCGTAACTGTTATAGGAATTTAGCTAGTATTCTATTTATATGACTTCTATTAACACGAAAATAGCATAAATTATGTTGCAAATGGATGATAGGTGACTCGTGTATACATAAACACACATACATACACACACACACACACACACACGCTAACATAGCCCCAAAAAATACTTATCATAATTATTTATTTTATCTTTTATCTAATATATAAATCAAATTTATACGACGATTGTTTCTTTAAAAAGACGTTTTGGATATGTTTTAAAATTAATATATTTAATGCCGTCCCTTAAGTTTTCAGAAGAAAGAAATGTTTTTGCTAATAGTATACTTTTAATCTTATGAAGGTATTTCAAGTTTTAAGATTAAAAGTTATTGAACAAAACCTTTTCTCATATAATTTATAAAATAAAGAACAAAATTACACAAGAACATAATTCTCAACAGCCTGACGAGTGATTCATAAGAGTTTAGCAAGAATAACCCTTTTGCTGATCATTGCTCAAGTCCTTTAAATGATCTTCCTCTAATCAACCTGGGAAGCTAAGAGCTGAAGTTCTTCTTTTCTAAGAAAACCTTGGGAAGGTAGTCGGAGGAGATCAATATTGCGCCTTCCCTCTCCTGACCGCCCGTCATCTCCATCAGTCTACATCAATGTCAGAAAGGCATTAACACGTCATTTTCATGTCCAGCGAGAGGAAGGGTTTATGGAACAAAGGAATGCCATTAGCCCATGTATGAATGGTGTTACAGGAGAGTTTTAAACATTATTCATTGTAAGTTACGTTTTTCATTTTAAAGCCACATTGCTCTATAATATTTTTCATAGTTTCTTTGGTTTATGAAATAGATAAATCAAGTTTTTGAAAATATAAAAGGTATTTTTACTAGAAGAAGGAAAAAGATTTAGAAGCTATCATATTATGACACTGATTAGGAGAGAATCTTATAATATATTTGTTCTGTCTTATATTGGTAGGATAATGATTCCCTGTATGTTTTTTTTTTTTATTCGAAATTTATATTATATCATGATTAAATTTCGATAAAGTTTTCATTATCATAATGTAGGACGACCAAATATACTGCATAATATACGGTTGTATATTTAAAAAAATATTAACTTATTTTATGATGGACGGTAGGTTAGGACAACTTATACCATTTTCCTACAATTTTAAAATTCTTTGTTTGGAATATAGTAGGAGAATTTTTTCCTTAGAGGTATCCGAGATTTATTACAAGTAGTCTTAATCCAGATTGAGTATGTATTAATAATCATATTATTATCTAAATCATCTTAGTTTGTAAAGTGTGTAAGAATATTTCAAGGTCTCATAAAACTATATTGTCTTTTTAGGCTAATGTGACCATCTTGCAATATCTTATTAATTCAAGTAGACAAATTCCTTCTCCACAAGGTCTAATTAGGAACATATATTCAAACTTGATTAAAAAAAAATCGTTGTTAAATCCTCCAAGAAGACATTCATGTATTTCCATAACAATGTTTAACTTGGTTTTTTTTAATCAATTTTTTTTCTGTTTTACAATATTTTGTCGATTGTGTAGTGAGTATGCCCTACTGAAAATGAATTATTCATAACATACATAAAAGCATATTGTATGTGAAATCACGATTCCCCATAAACGTTTTATATAAATTTATATTCTATTAATGTATTTCATAATCACATTCACGCAAAAATAACATCCAAATATTTTTTTGAGATTTCAACACTACGAAGAGTTAACCCGAACACTTTTATCGTTCGAGGATTATACAAATGAGAGAGAAATATTTATACAAACACATTGGTAACATATGAATTTTTTATTGTTGGACAAATATTTTTTAAACTTTTGTTTAGATAAATGTGCCATTAACAGTACGGCCATTTTGATTTTATATTTTAATATACTGGTTACAAAATCACGGAAATTGTCAGAATGGGTTTTCTAAATTAAATTGAGCTAGGTCACAAATCTTCTTAATTATAATATTTTCATTGCATCTCTGTATACTGGGATTGGTGCTCAGAGAAAAAATCCCACTGTGTGTATGTATATATATATATATATATATATATATATATATATATATATATATATATGCATGTATATATATATATATATATATATATATATATATATATATATATATATATATCTATCTATCTATCTATCTATCTATCTATCTATATATATATATATATATATATATATATAGTATATATATATATATATATATATATATATATATATATATATATATATATATATATATATATATGTGTGTGTGTGTGTGTGTGTGTGTGTGTGTATACTAAATTTATAAACAAAATAAATGATACGATATACATATCTTCACTGTACATAATATAACTATTATTAAAATACTAACTAAATACCCCATTTACAATTTTAAGACTCTTTAACATTGAAAGAAACAGAATTCTAAATACGGTCCAGTGGTCATTTCAAAGCGCCAAAAGAGAGATAGCGAAATAATACCCCAGTAAACAAAGCTTGTTAATGGAGTCATTTGCAGTAAATCCTTGTAATGGACTTCTAAGCAGGAAATGCTTGATTCCTTAATGGTAAAATATCTTTCAAGTCTCTTAAAACTGTTCACTATTCATTTGAGCATTTTCTCTTTCTTTCTTTATTTGTTTAATTATTCGGTCGTATTTCATAGTTAACCTTTGAGCGAGTTAATTCAAACATTATGTATGTATGTATGTATGTATATATATATATATATATATATATATATATATATATATATATATATATATATATATATGCATATATATATATGCATATATATATATGCATATATATATATTTATATATATATATATATATATATATATATATATATATATATATATATATATATGTATATATATATATATATATATATATATATATATATATATATATATATGTGTGTGTGTGTGTGCATATATATATATATATATAAATATATATATATATATATATATATATATATATATATATATATATATATATATATATATATATATATATACATATATATATATATATATATATATATATATATGTATATATATATACATATATATATATATATATATATATATATATATATATATATATATAGATATATATATATGTGCACATATATATATATATATATATATATATATATATATATATATATATATATATATATATATATAGATATATATATATATGTGCACATATATATATATATATATATATATATACATATATATATGTATATATATATATATATATATATATATATATATATATATATTTATATATATATATATATATATATATATATATATATATATATATATATATATATGCATATACATGAACATATATCACAAGCACACGTGATTTTAATTAATGTAAATATCATATACACACACACACATATATATATATATATATATATATATATATATATATATATATATATATATATATATATATATATATATATATATATATAAGATCAGGTTACCGGTTTCGTTATGAAAAAAAATAAACATCACAAGGATTTGTCAATGTCTGATTGGATTGTGGTTGTTCTAAATTATAGCGTGAAAAGAATATGAAGATAACTCTCTTAGAAAATATAAATGAAGGTTTCCCGTAAACATCAAATTATTACAAAATATATTTGGTATATATTAATGTAAAGTAATTATATATCATCCTTTGTAATGAGAGATAGCTGAAGCATGTGGCTAACTGAATACTTAATTCAAAACCAACATCTGTGTGAAGCGAGGCATGGCGCAAACAGAAATGGTAATGAGCTGTTCGCCATATCACCCGAATTAATATATTTTTTTCTTCCTAGGGGTATTTACTGCCCCGAGGATCTGGCACTTATTTATGACTCTCTGAAAATTCCAAATTTATTGAAATAATAACCCTCATGTACATCTTAAGTGTTATGCAGGTATAGAAAATTCATCATGGTTTAAATTGTCAATTAAAGATAAGGATTCTTAATTAATTGTGTATCTTAAAATAATTTTTTTTCCGGTTCATAGGATTTCTTATTCTAATATTCGTTGTGAATTATTCGTACTTTATTCATTTATTTTCCTCCCGCAAATTTCTAAGCTTTCATAACTTTTGCAGCACACACATACATACAGACACACACACACACATACACGGACATACACACATACACACACACACACACACACTCATATATATATATATATATATATATATATATATATATATATATATATATATATACATATATATATAAATAAATATATATATATATATATATATATATATATATATATATATATATATATATATATATATATATATATATATATATATATATATATATATACATATATATATATATATATATATATATATATATAGATATACATATATTTATATAAATAAATAAATAAATATATATATATATATATATATATATATATATATATATATATATATATATTTATATATATTTATATATATATTGAGAGGGGTGACTATTCTACTATGAAGTGATCCATTGATGGCAAAGAATATCACAGCAATGGGGGAGATTCTGCTTTCAGATATGGTGGATAAAACGAGCTATGCAGATGCTTATATAACTCCAATAGAGGTAAGTGAATATTCTTGATATCGAATATAACATTATAAATACATTGATGTTAGTAAGGAAGGAAAGGTATTTGTTTATTATATTTTGCATTCTTAACTATGAGAATGGAAATATGATAACACTGTTATAAAATGTGCAATACTAAAATTGTCATTTATAGTGGAATAGATAGTTTCTTATTTATTGGCCTTTGGATTACAATATCAACTTTATGTTCACCAAATAATTCCAGTGACTGAAACATATCCTTTCTGTCTCTCTCTCTCTCTCTCTCTCTCTCTCTCTCTCTCTCTCTCTCTCTCTCTCTCTCTCTCTCCTGAAATGAATTTCAAGGTTGCATATATATATATATATATATATATATATATATATATATATATATATATATATATATATATGTATATATATATATGTATATATATGTATATATATATATATATATATATATATATATATATATATATATATATATATATATATATATATATATATATATATGAACATATATCACAAGCACACGTGATTTTAATTAATGTAAATATCACCCACGAAATGCATTTAATACCGAATTCTATCTTGGGAAATATATATCCACTTGGAATTCATTTTATGGTAACAGCTTCTGGCCGGGTGGTGATTCGAACCACCACCTGTACGGCTAGAAACTATGCTTGGCAGGGACCCTGCCGACTCGGCTATCAAGAGAGACTAAAAGTTTATGACAAGTCCCCCTACATATTCCTGTCGAATTCAGGATTCTGTTCATAGACTTGAAATAGACCCATCTCCACCATGATAGCTGAATCGTGAGTTTGCAACACGTGGTTATTTTAATGAACATATATCACAAGCACACGTGATTTTAATTAATGTAAATATCACCCACGAAATGCATTTAATACCGAATTCTATCTTGGGAAATATATATCCACTTGGAATTCATTTTATGGTAACAGCTTCTGGCCGGGTGGTGATTCGAACCACCACCTGTACGGCTAGAAACTATGCTTGGCAGGGACCCTGCCGACTCGGCTATCAAGAGAGACTAAAAGTTTATGACAAGTCCCCCTACATATT
>NC_090730.1:175892554-175895054 GCF_036898095.1 Palaemon carinicauda
TATATATATATATATATATATATATATATATATATATATATATATATATATATATATATATATATATATATATATATATATATATATATACATATATATATATATATATATATATATATATATATATATATATATATATATATATATATATATATATATATATATATATATATATATGATCTTAGTATTGCTATGACTAAGATTTTAGTTAAAAAAATATTCCATTAGTAATAAAAGAAAGATTAAGAAAAAATGTATTTTCATCTGGGAAATTGAAGGCTGATACAATTTATCCTTTTCTGATTGTAGGGACAAATGCGGAAAAATTATTCTTGTTTTATTTTTTATTAAAACTATAACTTGAACCTAAGATAAATACTGAAATATACGGAAACCAAAATGTCAAGAGATATACATTTGCTTTTGGTACATCACAGTAATGTAATTTTATTTAGGAGTTTATTCTGATATTTGTTGAGCTTCATTATGAATGCAAATGCCAGTGAAACAACTCGTGCATAAATGGAATTTTCCATTTCGTGGTTGGCTGAAACTGTTGACTTCCCTCTATTTCCTACATTCAATTTGTTTTTTTGTTCAATTGCAAATAGTCTCTCTATATAGTTTATATGGGAGAAATGTGTTATAATGTTGTCACAGTTCTTGAAATATTTTATTGTTTTAATCTTGTTACTGTTCTTGAAGTATATTATCGTTTTAATGTTGTTACTGCTCTTAAAATATTCTATTTTAATTTTTTTTTTAATTTTTATATATTTTATTTCATTATTCTCTTTCCTCACTGGGCTATATTTCCCTGTTGGAGCCTTGGGGATTGTAGTTCGGCTAGTAATGATAATAATAGTAATAATAATAATAATAATATTAATATTAATAATAATAATAATAATAATAATAATAATAATAATAATAATAATAATAATAATAATAATAATAATACACACAAACGAACCCATTATTTCTCTGTATCAAATAAATTTTAGGCTAATTTTTCAGATGCAAAAACCCAATATTTTTAAAATTAATTATTCCTTTGAACGTTTTATTAATTTTGATCTTCCTCCGACAATTTTTCCCTATAATAAACCTATGAAACTCATCCCTCAGATTCCAAGTTTTCGCATAAATCTTCTCAAGTATCTTAATAGGCTGTTCAAGTTTGAAAATGATGTCTCCTCTAATCATTCCTGAAATGATAAACGTTTAATGGATTGCTTGCTTCATGAGATAGATATATCCAAGGCTTTTGCATCATTATAACTTCAAAATAGTTTCGAAACTGTTGCTAGGTTTTTATTTTTTATTTTTTTATTTTTTTTGGGGGGGGGAATTACTTCTGAATTGGATAATATCTTTATGCAGAAATATAAAGGAAATTTGCCTGAAAAATCCATCTTTTTATTGTATAATGTGATTTTTATTTTCTAATTCAGTTAAGTTTATGAAGATATATACAAAGCAATAGATAATGTTAAAAATTACGGTTGAATGACCCAATTATTTTATTTTATTACAGCATAACTGACACTCTTCCGAAATGAATATATCCAGTGTTAAAGTATTTTGATATAACTGCGTAGGTTTGAATTCATTCATTATTATACATATTTTCTTTCACATTAATGATTAATTTTCAAAGAGGTAACATAACTGTTACCAACGTTTCGCCTTCCTCCTGAGGGATAAGTGAGAAAGGAGAAGGGGTTGTTAAATATATATATATATATATATATATATATATATATATATATATATATATATATATATATATATATATATATATATATATATATATATATATATATATATACTGGTTACCTTTCTGTCTCAAGAAAAGGATTCACTCTGCCAGATTATGGAAGTAGTTGAGCACAGAAATAATTCCATGTCCTCCTTCGTTTGTCAATAATCTCATGAAATGATATATGTTTGCTAAGGACGTTCCTTTGACATCAAATGTGAACGCGATTTGTTGAACTTATATTCCTTTTTCGAGAGTTTGCATTTCCCTTTGATAATCCAGAAAGCTGGACAGATTCTACGAAGGAAAGCCAGACATATTCTGTGAAGAGATCCCGTGAGTACGACTCTTTTGATATCACCATTTACTCTATGTCCGGGTATGTTTGTTTATTTTCATTTATCGTTTTTAAGGTTCAAATCAACTTAGCATATTTGTTATCACATCGTTTCACTTGTCATATATATATATATATATATATATATATATATATATATATATATATATATATATATATATATATATATTTATATATATATATATATATATATATATATATATATATATATATATATATATATATATATATATTGTTGAGTGTTATATTTGATATATCAGAATTTTATATCATATTTGAAGGAGATTTAAAAAAAAACTACCTGGAAATAAAAAAATATATCAATTATGCTTACTACCTTCTGTTTTAATGATATAAATATATATATATATATATATATA
>NC_090730.1:175897554-176015054 GCF_036898095.1 Palaemon carinicauda
CGACTTGACCTTGAACTTTGACTTCAACGTTTATAAATTGGAGTGGATTTTCATACATTGAAATGAGAACCTAGTTTGATGTCTTTGTGACAACTATGTTCAAACTCATGGCTAATTACGTGAATTGGACATTTTCCTTGACCATAACCTTGACTTTGACCTTGACCTTCCAAAATTTGATCAATTTCAGCTTCTTATATAAAAGTAAATCCCTGAAGGTTTCATTTCTCTGTGGTTGAAATTGTGGCCAGGAGCTGTTCACAAACAAACAAACACAGAAATTCTAAACACACTTTGTGCTCAATAATGAATGATATGATAGGTCTTCTTGATGGGGGAAAGTGTGGAATTTTAATTATGTTAGATCTTAGTGCTGCTTTTGACACTGTTGTGCACGAGTACTTACTTGACGACTTGGAGTCTATTTGAGTGACTCAGGAAGCACTGAAATTTTTGCGAAGTTACTTAGTGAACAGGAAGACTATTGTAGAAGTTTCTGGAAACCGATCAAATGAGAGAATTCTTATGAAGGGTGTACCACAGGGTAGTGTCCTGGGCCCTATCTTGTTTAACATATATACTATCGAGCTATCACGCATCTTGAAAAAACAAAAAGTGGGTTTTAAACTATATGCAGATGATACTCAGTTTTACCTCTCCATTTCAGCAACACAAGATACAGAGAAGAAAATTGATAAGATAATGACTGAAATAAAAACATGGATGCAGAGGGAAAAAGCTCAAATTAAACGATGATAAAACAGAATGTATGTTCTTTGGCACAAAGGTGGCTTTGAAGAATTACCAGTTAATTCAAAGTATAAAAATTCGTGATGCTGATGTTGGGATTGTGCCTGTTGTGAAAAATTTGGGTGTACTGATAGACTGTAATTTGTCAATGAAGGACAAAATTGTGAACACAGTGAAAGTGTGTAACTATCACCTGAGAAACATAGCATTTATTATAAAATATTTAACAGAGGGCAGTACAAAAATTTTAGTGATGAGTCATGTAATATCAAGGCTTGATTATTGCAATTCTCTGTACTACAAATTGCCCAATACACTACTAAGAAAACTTCAAAATGTGCAAAACCGGGCGGCTAGACTGATAAAAGGCATTAAATTTCGGGAGAGAATAACTCCTGCACTGATCGATCTACATTGGTTACCTGTTAAGGCTAGAATTGAATTTAAAATTTGCTTGTTGACTCACAAAGCACTTATAAGTGATAAGCCTAAATATCTTCGTGATTGCCTGGTCCCCTACCCTGAAGCTACCAGCGCCGCTGTAAGAGTTAGACATGCAGATGACCCACATAGACTATTCGAAGTTAGTGTGAATCATGCAATAGGAGGAACGTTCAGTTATGCGGCACCGAGACTCTTTAACGACCTTCCACTCGATGTCAAGAATAGCAATAATGTGGCAGCTTTCAAGAAAAACCTGAAGACTTATCTTTTTAGAAAGTGTTATAATAGTGACCTGAAAACTATTAAGCCTGAATACAAATGCTAGCGAAATAACTGATAACGATACAGACCAAAATATTAACTGGAAAGGAATTATTTTTTTCACACACCAAGGCCCGCCTGAACAGACCTTTAGTGTTTGATGGAGGGCGAGAAATAAACCCCTAAAAGTAAAAGTAAAAAGTACAGACAGATACGAGAACATAACCTCCTTCCAACTTCGTTGGCGGAGGTAACAATTAGCTTTTTAAACGACTGATATTTATTATAGTATATATATTTTTTATGAAATGTAGGGAATTTTCCGTACGTTATGTGTGCTGCATAATGTACTGAAGTGTTAAAACTACAATTTTAGAATTATTCTTGTCAAATAATCCTCCATATATATTGTATTTTAAAATGTCTATTTAGAAAACTTTGCATACAGATTATATTTTTTCACGTAGTGGTTTCTTTTATGTTCCATAGAAATATCATTACGATTTAGATCTGTTATCTCTCGTTATGATGGGAAAAGTTTTATTCGTGTCCTGTAGTGGTGAGGATTATTCCTCATAGATGGCGCCACCCAAGGACGGCCGAGCGAGTAATCTTCAAGAGCTTGCCATGTCCCGTGTCCTTGGATTTACTTCAGCAGTTGATGAAGAAAAGAGTCGTGCTTTTCGCATCAGTTTGCCTAAATGAAGTGCTATGCGGACTTAAAATGGAGTATGGTTAGTGGGTATTGCTGTATTTATATTCGTTTTATTTAGTTTCCGTAGATATAGCGAATTCCCGAGTGTTTATGTAGTGGCCGAAAGTAAAATTTTCATTAACTTTTAAAGTGACTTTAGGATGTTTTTCACTTAATTGAAATTTTTAGTGACGGTCCTATTTCAAAGGTTTCTCAATCGCCATATGATATTTTGTTTAGCTAAAGTCTATTCAATAAGTGTTTTGATTTATACCTTCGATTCAAAGCTTAGTGCGTGACTGTATGGGAATCTACAAAAGTGTTATTAACGCAATTAAAGTACGTGATTCTATAAAAAGTTTTATTTGTTCGTAATTGATTCAATCTGGATATAGATATTAGATGGAAGGTGTCGATACCTGAAAAAGCACCAAGTTTGTGCCAGACTTTTTTAAAAGTTTTAATCGGTTAGTGGTGTTTAGGAGACTTTGTGCCCAGTTTATTTTTGACTGGTGACGAGAATCTTTACATTATATTTCATACATAGGAAGACTAGGTCTATTTTTCTTTAAATATACTAGCCCGGTTTAGATTAATTTGTTATATATTTACATATTTCCAGGAATAACGTCTATTTGTACAAGTTTCCGATATATTAGAGCAGAACTATATATTCCAGTAATTTTATTTACTTTCATTAAGTTGTTTAGAGGAAATGTCCCTGACTAATCTATTTCCTAATATTCAAACACTTCGAATAACTTTCAGTTTCTAAAAGCGTTTGTTGAAAGGACAAGCTGAAGTACTTTTCAAGCTCTAAAAATATGTACACCATGACCTACGGTGAGATTTTCAGCATCGTCTATGCTAAAAAAAGCTTTATTATTTCTAGACTGTTAATAAGCCATCTAAATAGTTAGGCAATGACCTAGGCGGTAACTCGTGAAGATGACAAATGAGACTATTTAGTTTATTAGATATGCTCAATTGAATTATAGGCTAACATATTTGATTTAGGTTTATAGCCTTTAACTTCTGCCTATAGAGGAATACGTATTGATATAATGAGGTAATTTTATTTATGAAATAATTGTGAAGACTTATTGAAACAATGCCGGTCACGGGTGTGTAATTTGTGAAAAGCCGGTCACGGGTATATTTGTGCAAAGCCTGTCACGAGTATATTTGTGCAATGCCAGTCAGAAATATATTATTTAAGCAATGCTGGTCACAGGTATATTATTTGTGCAATGCTGGTCATGGGTATATAAAATGTGCAATGCTGGTCATGGGTATATAATTTGTGCAATGCCGGTCACGGGTATATTATTTGTGAAATGCCGGTCACTGGTATATAATTTCTGCGATGCCAGTCACGGGTATATTATTTGTGCGATGCCAGTCACTGGTATATTATTTGTGCAATGCCAGTCATGGGTATATTATTTGTGTGATGCCAGTCATGGGTATATTATTTGTGTGATGCCAGTCACGGGTATATTATTTGTGCGATGCCAGTCACGGGTGTATTATTTGTGCGATGCCAGTCACGGGTATATTATTTGTGCGGTGCCAGTCATGAGTATATTATTTGTGCGATTCAGTCACGGGTATATTATTTGTGTGATGCCAGTCACGGGTATATTATTTGTGCGATGCCAGTCACGGGTATATTATTTTTGCGATGCCAGTCACAGGTATATTATTTGCGCAAAGCCGGTCACGGGTATATAATTTCTGCAATGCCGGTCATGGGTATATTATTTGTGCGATGCCAGTCACGGGTATCTTATTTGTGCAAAGCCGGTCACGGGTATATTATTAGTGCTATGCCAGTCATAGGTATATTATTTGTGCGATGCCAGTCACGGGTATATAATTTATGCAATGCCGGTCACGGGTTATTTGTGCGATGCCAGTCACGGGTATATTATTTTTGCAAAGCCGGTCACGGGTAGACAATTTCTGCAATGCTGGTCACGGGTATATTATTTGCGCAAAGCAGGTCACGGGTATATAATTTTTGCAATGCCGGTCACGGGTATATTATTTGTGCGATGCCAGTCACGGGTATAATATTTGTGCGATGCCAGTCACGGGTATATTATTTGTACAAAGCCGGTCACGGGCTTATTATTAGTGCGATGCTAGTCACAGGTATATTATTTGTGCGATGCCAGTCACGGTTATATAATTTATGCAATGCTGGTCACGGTTTATTATTTGTGCGATGCCAGTCACGGGTATATTATTTGTGCGATACCAGTAACAGGTATATTATTTGTGCGATGCCATTCACAGGTATATTATTTCTGCGATGCCAGTCACGGGTATATTATTTGTGCAAAGCCGGTCAAGGGTATAATATTTGTGTGATACCAGTAACAGGTATATTATTTGTGCGATGCCAGTCACGGGTATATAATTTATGCAATGCCGGTCACGGGTATATTATTAGTGCGATGCCAGTCACGGGTATATTATTTGTGCGATGCCGGTCACGGGTATATAATTTCTGCAATGCCGGTCACAGGTATTTTATTTGTGCGATGCCATTCACGGGTATATTATTTGTGCGATGCCCTTCACGGGTATATTATTTGTGCGATGCCAGTCACTGGTATGTTAATTCTGCGATGCCGGTCACGAGTATATTATTTTTGCGATACCAGTCACGGGCATATTATTTGTGCGATGCCAGTAACAGGTATATTATTTGTGCGATGCCAGTCACAGGTATATTATTTTTGCGATGCCACTCACAGGTATATTATTTGTGCAAAGCCGGTCACGGGTATATATTTTCTGCAATGCCGGTCACGGGTATATTATTTGTGCGATGCCAGTCACGGGTATATTATTTGTGCAATGCCAGTCATGGGTATATTATTTGTGCGATGCCAGTCACGGGTATATTATTTGTGCGATGCCAGTCACGGGTATAATATTTGTGCAAAGCCGGTCACGGGTATATTATTTGTGCGTTGCTAGTCACAGGTATAATATTTGTGCGATGCCAGTCACGGGTATACAATTTATGCAATGCCGGTCACGGGTATATTATTAGTGCGATGCCGGTCACGGGTATATTATTAGTGCGATGCCGGTCACGGGTATATTATTTGTGCGATGCCGGTCACGGGTATATAATTTCTGGGATGACGGTCACGGGTATATTATTTGTGCGATTCCAGTTACGGGTATATTATTTGTACAAAGCCGGTCACGGGTATATAATTTCTGCAATGCCAGTCACGGGTATATTATTTGTGCGATGCCAGTCACGGGTATATTAATTGTGCGATGACAGTCTGGGGTATATCATTTGTGAAATGCCGGTCACTGGTATTTAATTTCTGCGATGCAGGTCACGGGTATATTATTTTTGCGATGCCAGTCACTGGCATTTTAATTGTGCGATACCAATCACAGGTATATTATTTGTGCGATGCCAGTCACGGGTATATTATTTGTGCCATGCCAGTCACGGGTATATTATTTGTGCAAAACCGGTCACGGGTATATAATTTCTACAATGCCGGTCACGGGTATATTATTTGTGCGATGCCACTCAATGGTATATTATTTGTGCAAAACCGCTCACGGGTATATTATTTGTGCAATGCCGGTCACGGGTATATTATTTGTGCAATGCCAGTCACGGGTATATTATTTGTGCGATGCCAGTCACGGGTATAATATTTGTGCAAAGCCGGTCACGGGTATATAATTTCTGCAGTGCCGGTCACGGGTATATTATTTGTGCGATGCCAGTCACGGGTATTTTATTTGTGCGATGCCAGTCACGGGTATATTATTTGTGCGATGCCAGTCATGGGTATATTATTTGTGCAATGCCGGTCACGGGTATATTATTTGTGCGATGCCAGTCACGGGTATATTATTTGTGCGATGCCAGTCACGGGTATATCATTTGTGCGATGCCAGTCACGGGTATATTATTTGTGCAATGCCAGTCACGTATATATTATTTGTGCAATGCAAGTCATGGGTATATTATTTGTGCAAAGGCGGTCACGGGTATATTATTTCTGCAATGCCGGTCACGGGTATATTATTTGTGCGATGCCAGTCACGGGAATATTAATTTTGTGACGCCAGTCACGGGTATATTATTTGTACGATGCCACTCACAGGTATATAATTTCTGCAAAACCGCTCACGGGTATATAATTTCTGCAATACCGGTCACGGGTATATTATTTGTGCGATGCCAGTCACGGGTATATTATTTGTGCGATGACCGTCACGGGTATATTATTTGTGCGATGCCAGTCACGGGTATATTATTTTTGCGATGCCACTCATGGGTATATTATTTGTGCAAAGCCGGTCACGGGTATATAATTTCTGCAATGCCGGTCACGGGTATATTATTTGTGCGATGCCAGTCACGGGTACATTATTTGTGCGATGCCAGTCACGGGTATATTATTTTTGCGATGCCACTCATGGGTATATTATTTTTGCAAAGCCGGTCACGGGTATATAATTTCTGCAATGCCGGTCATGGGTATATTATTTGTGCGATGCCACTCACGGGTATATTATTTGTGCAAAGCCGGTCACGGGTATATAATTTTTGCAATGCCGGTCACGGGTATATTATTTGTGCGATGCCAGTCACGGGTATATTATTTGTGCGATGCCCGTCACGGGTACATTATTTGTGCGATGCCAGTCACGGGTATATTATTTTTGCGATGCCACTCATGGGTATATTATTTGTGCAAAGCCGGTCACGGGTATATAATTTCTGCAATGCCAGTCCCGGGTATATTATTTGTGCGATGCCAGTCACGGGTATATTATTTGTGCGATGCCCGTCACGGGTACATTATTTGTGCGATGCCAGTCATGGGTATATTATTTTTGCGATGCCACTCATGGGTATATTATTTGTGCAAAGCCGGTCACGGGTATATAATTTCTGCAATGCCGGTCACGGGTATATTATTTGTGCGATGCTACTCACGGGTATATTATTTGTGCAAAGCCGGTCAAGTGTATATAATTTCTGCAATGCCGGTCACGGGTATATTATTTGTGCGATGCCATTCACGGGTATATTATTTGTACAATCCCAGTCACGGGTATATTATTTGTGCGATGCCAGTCACGGGTGTATTATTTGTGCAAAGCCGGTCACGGGTATATTATTTCTGCAATGCCGGTCACCGGTATATTATTTGTGCGATGCCAGTCACGGGTATATTATTTGTGCGATGCCAGTCACGGGTATATTATTTGTGCAATGCCGGTCACGGGTATATTATTTGTGCGATGCCGGTCACAGGTATATTATTTGTGCGAGGCCAGTCACGGGTATATTATTTGTGCGATGCCAGTCACGGGTATATTATTTGTGCGATGCCAGTCACGGGTATATTATTTGTGCGATGCCAGTCACGGGTATATTATTTGTGCGATGCCACTCATGGGTATATTATTTGTGCAAAGCCGGTCACGGGTATATTATTTGTGCGATGCCACTCATGGGTATATTATTTGTGCAAAGCCGGTCAAGTGTATATAATTTCTGCAATGCCAGTCACGGGTATATTATTTGTGCGATGCCACTCACAGGGTATATTATTTGTGCAAAGCCGGTCACGGGTATATATTTTCTGCAATGCCGGTCATGGGTATATTATTTGTGCAATGCCAGTCACTGGGTATATTATTTGTGCAATACCAGTCATGGGTATATTATTTGTGCGATGCCAGTCACGGGTATATTTTTTGTGCGATGCCAGTCACGGGTATAATATTTGTGCAAAGCCGGTCACGGGTATATAATTTCTGCAGTGCCGGTCACGGGTATATTATTTGTGCGTGCCAGTCACAGGTATAATTGTGCGATGCCAGTCACGGGTATATAATTTATGCAATGCCGGTCACGGGTATATTATTAGTGCGATGCCAGTCACGGGTATATTATTTGTGCGATGCCGGTCACGGGTATATAATTTCTGTGACGCCGGTCACGGGTATATTATTTGTGCGATGCCAGTCACGGGTATATTATTTGTACAAAGCCGGTCACGGGTATATAATTTCTGCAATGCCGGTCATGGGTATATTATTTGTGCGATGCCAGTCACGGGTATATTATTGTGCGATGACATCTGGGGTATATCATTTGTAAAATGCCGGTCACTGGTATATATTTCTGCGATGCAGGTCACGGGTATATTATTTGTGCGATGCCAGTCACGGGTATATTATTTGTGCGATACCAGTCACAGGTATATTATTTGTGCGATGCCAGTCACGGGTATATTATTTGTGCGATGCCAGTCACGGGTATATTATTTGTGCAAAACCGGTCACGGGTATATAATTTCTACAATGCCGGTCACGGGTATATTATTTGTGCGATGCCAGTCACGGTATATTATTTGTGCAAAGCCGGTCACGGGTATATAATTTCTGCAATGCCGGTCACGGGTATATTATTTGTGCGATGCCAGTTACGGGTATATTATTTGTGCAATGCCGGTCACGGGTATATTATTTGTGCAATGCCAGTCACGGGTATATTATTTGTGCGATGCCAGTCACGGGTATAATATTTGTGCAAAGCCGGTCACGGGTATATAATTTCTGCAGTGCCGGTCACGGGTATATTATTTGTGCGATGCCAGTCACGGGTATATTATTTGTGCGATGCCAGTCACGGGTATATTATTTGTGCGATGCCAGTCATGGGTATATTATTTGTGCAATGCCGGTCACGGGTATATTATTTGTGCGATGCCAGTCACGGGTATATTATTTGTGCGATGCCAGTCACGGGTATATTATTTGTGCAATGCCAGTCACGGGTATATTATTTGTGCGATGCCAGTCTCGGGTATATTATTTTGCGATGCCAGTCACGGATATATTATTCGTGCAATGCTAGTCACGGGTATATTATTTGTGCGATGCCAGTCACGGGTATATTATTTGTGCGATGCCAGTCACGAGATATCAATTTTGTGACGCCAGTCACGGGTATATTATTTGTACGATGCCACTCACGGGTATATAATTTCTGCAAAACCGGTCACGGTATATACAATTTCTGCAATGCCGGTCACGGGTATATTATTAGTGCGATGCCCGTCACGGGTATATTATTTGTGCGATGCCCGTCACGGGTAAATTATTTGTGCGATGCCAGTCACAGGGTATATTATTTTGCGATGCCACTCACGGGTATATTATTTGTGCAAAGCCGGTCAAGTGTATATAATTTCTGCAATGCCGGTCACGGGTATATTATTTGTGCGATGCCAGTTCACGGGTATATTATTTGTACAATCCCAGTCACGGGTATATTATTTGTGCGATGCCAGTCACGGGTATTATATTTGTGCAAAGCCGGTCACGGGATATAATTTCCGTAGTGCCGGTCACGGGTATATTATTTGTGCGATGCCAGTCACAAGTAATTATTTTTGCGATGCCAGTCACGGGTATATTATTTGTGCGATGCCAGTCACGGGTATATTATTTGTGCGATGCCAGTCATGGGTATATTATTTGTGTGATGCCAGTCATGGGTATATTATTTGTGCAAAGCCGGTCACGGGTATATTATTTCTGCAATGCCGGTCACAGTATATTATTAGTGCGATGCCAGTCACGGGAATATTTTTGTGATGCCAGTCACGGGTATATTATTTGTGGATGCCAGTCACGGGTATATTAGTGCGATGCCACTAATGGGTATATTATTTGTGCAAATCCGGTCACGGGTATATAATTTCTGCACTGCCGGTCACGGGTAATTTATTCGTGCGAGGCCGGTCAGGGTATATTATTTGTGCGATGCCAGTCAACGGGTATATTATTTGGGCGATGCCAGTCACGGGTATATTATTTGTTCAAAGCCGGTTACGGGTATATAATTTCGGCAATGCCGGTCACGAGTATATTATTTGTGCAATGCTGGTCACGGGTATATAATTTCTGCAATGCCTGTCAGGGTATATTATTTTCTGCAGTACTGTCACGGGTATATTATTTTTGCAATGCCAGTCACGGGTATATTATTTGTGCAATGCCAGTCATGGGTATATTATTTGTGCGATGCCAGTCACGGGTATATTATTTGTGCGATGCCAGTCACGGGTATATATTTGTGCAAAGCCGGTCACGGGTATATTATTTGTGCGATGCCAGTCACGGTATAATTATTTGTGCGATGCCAGTCACGGGTATACATTTATGCAATGCCGGTCACGGGTATATTATTAGTGCGATGCCGGTCACGGGTATATTATTAGTGCGATGCCGGTCACGGGTATATTATTTGTGCGATGCCGGTCACGGGTATATAATTTCTGTGATGACGGTCACGGGTATATTATTTGTGCGATGCCAGTTACGGGTATATTATTTGTACAAAGCCGGTCACGGGTATATAATTTCTGCAATGCCAGTCACGGGTATATTATTTGTGCGATGCCAGTCACGGGTATATTAATTGTGCGATGACAGTCACGGGGTATATTATTTGTGAAATGCCGGTCACTGGTATATAATTTCTGCGATGCAGGTCACGGGTATATTATTTGTTGCGATGCCAGTCACGGGCATTTTATTGTGCGATGCCAATCACGGTATATTATTTGTGCGATGCCAGTCATGGGTATATTATTTGTGCCATGCCAGTCACGGGTATATTATTTGTGCAAAACCGGTCACGGGTATATAATTTCTACAATGCCGGTCACGGGTATATTATTTGTGCGATGCCACTCAATGGTATATTATTTGTGCAAAACCGCTCACGGGTATATTATTTGTGCAATGCCGGTCACGGGTATATTATTTGTGCAATGCCAGTCACGGTATATTATTTGTGCAATGCCAGTCACGGGTATATTATTTGTGCGATGCCAGTCACGGGTATATTATTTGTGCAAAGCCGGTCACGGGTATATTATTTGTGCATGCCGGTCACGGGTATATTATTTGTGCGATGCCAGTCACGGGTATATTATTTGTGCGATGCCGTCACGGGTATATTATTTGTGCGATGCCAGTCACGGGTATATTATTTGTGCAATGCCGGTCACGGGTATATTATTTGTGCGATGCCAGTCACGGGTATATTATTTGTGCGATGCCAGTCACGGGTATATTATTTGTGCGATGCCAGTCACGGGTATATTATTTGTGCGATGCCAGTCACGGGTATATATTATTTGTGCAATGCCAGTCATGGGTATATTATTTGTGCAAAGCGGTCACGGGTATATTATTTCTGCAATGCCAGTCACGGGTATATTATTTGTGCGATGCCAGTCACGGGATATTATTTGTGACGCCAGTCACGGGTATATTATTTGTGCGATGCCACTCACGGGTATATTATTTCTGCAAAACCGGTCACGGGTATATAATTTCTGCAATGCCGGTCACGGGTATATTATTTGTGCGATGCCAGTCACGGGTATATTATTTGTGCGATGCCGTCACGGGTATATTATTTGTGCGATGCCAGTCACGGGTATATTATTTTTGCGATGCCACTCATGGGTATATTATTTGTGCAAAGCCGGTCACGGGTATATAATTTCTGCAATGCCGGTCACGGGTATATTATTTGTGCGATGCCAGTCACGGGTATATTATTTGTGCGATGCCGTCACGGGTATATTATTTGTGCGATGCCAGTCACGGGTATATTATTTTGCGATGCCACTCATGGGTATATTATTTTGCAAAGCCGGTCACGGGTATATTATTTCTGCAATGCCGGTCACGGGTATATTATTTGTGCGATGCCACTCACGGGTATATTATTTGTGCAAAGCCGGTCACGGGTATATTATTTTTGCAATGCCGGTCACGGGTATATTATTTGTGCGATGCCAGTCACGGGTATATTATTTGTGCGATGCCGTCACGGGTATATTATTTGTGCGATGCCAGTCACGGGTATATTATTTTGCGATGCCACTCATGGGTATATTATTTGTGCAAAGCCGGTCACGGGTATATAATTTCTGCAATGCCAGTCACGGGTATATTATTTGTGCGATGCCAGTCACGGGTATATTATTTGTGCGATGCCGTCACGGATATTATTTGTGCGATGCCAGTCACGGGTATATTATTTGTGCGATGCCACTCATGGGTATATTATTTGTGCAAAGCCGGTCACGGGTATATAATTTCTGCAATGCCGGTCACGGGTATATTATTTGTGCGATGCCACTCACGGGTATATTATTTGTGCAAAGCCGGTCAAGGGTATATAATTTCTGCAATGCCGGTCACGGGTATATTATTTGTGCGATGCCATCACGGGTATATTATTTGTGCAATCCGTCACGGGTATATTATTTGTGCGATGCCAGTCACGGGTATATTATTTGTGCAAAGCCGGTCACGGGTATATTATTTCTGCAATGCCGGTCACGGTATATTATTTGTGCGATGCCAGTCACGGGTATATTATTTGTGCGATGCCAGTCACGGGTATATTATTTGTGCAATGCCGGTCACGGGTATATTATTTGTGCGATGCCGGTCACGGTATATTATTTGTGCGAGCCAGTCACGGGTATATTATTTGTGCGATGCCGTCACGGGTATATTATTTGTGCGATGCCGGTCACGGGTATATTATTTGTGCGATGCCAGTCACGGGTATATTATTTGTGCGATGCCACTCATGGGTATATTATTTGTGCAATGCCGGTCACGGGTATATAATTTCTGCAATGCCAGTCACGGGTATATTATTTGTGCGATGCCACTCACGGGTATATTATTTGTGCAAAGCCGGTCACGGGTATATATTTCTGCAATGCCGGTCACGGGTATATTATTTGTGCGATGCCAGTCACGGGTATATTATTTGTGCAATACCAGTCACGGGTATATTATTTGTGCGATGCCAGTCACGGGTATATTATTTGTGCGATGCCAGTCACGGGTATATTATTTGTGCAAAGCCGGTCACGGGTATATAATTTCTGCAATGCCGGTCACGGGTATATTATTTGTGCGATGCCAGTCACGGTATATTATTGTGCGATGCAGTCACGGGTATATAATTTTGCAATGCCGGTCACGGGTATATTATTTGTGCGATGCCAGTCACGGGTATATTATTTGTGCATGCCGGTCACGGGTATATAATTTCTGTGACGCCGGTCACGGGTATATTATTTGTGCGATGCCAGTCACGGGTATATTATTTGTGCAAAGCCGGTCACGGGTATATAATTTCTGCAATGCCGGTCACGGGTATATTATTTGTGCGATGCCAGTCACGGGTATATTATTGTGCGATGCATCACGGGTATATTATTTGTGCAATGCCGGTCACGGTATATAATTTCTGCAATGCCAGGTCACGGGTATATTATTTGTGCGATGCCAGTCACGGGTATATTATTTGTGCGATGCCAGTCACGGGTATATTATTTGTGCGATGCCAGTCACGGGTATATTATTTGTGCGATGCCAGTCACGGGTATATTATTTGTGCAAAACCGGTCACGGGTATATAATTTCTGCAATGCCGGTCACGGGTATATTATTTGTGCGATGCCACTCACGGGTATATTATTTGTGCAAAGCCGGTCACGGGTATATAATTTCTGCAATGCCGGTCACGGGTATATTATTTGTGCGATGCCAGTCACGGGTATATTATTTGTGCAATGCCGTCACGGGTATATTATTTGTGCAATGCCAGTCACGGGTATATTATTTGTGCGATGCCAGTCACGGGTATATTATTTGTGCAAAGCCGGTCACGGGTATATAATTTCTGCATGCCGGTCACGGGTATATTATTTGTGCGATGCCAGTCACGGGTATATTATTTGTGCATGCCAGTCACGGGTATATTATTTGTGCGATGCCAGTCACGGGTATATTATTTGTGCGATGCCAGTCACGGGTATATTATTTGTGCAATGCCGGTCACGGGTATATTATTTGTGCGATGCCAGTCACGGGTATATTATTTGTGCGATGCCAGTCACGGGTATATTATTTGTGCATGCCAGTCACGGGTATATTATTTGTGCGATGCCAGTCACGGGTATATTATTTTTGTGATGCCAGTCACGGGTATATTATTCGTGCAATGCTAGTCATGGGTATATTATTTGTGCAGCGGTCACGGGTAATTATTTGTGCGATGCCAGTCACGAGAATATCAATTTGTGACGCCAGTCACGGGTATATTATTTGTACGATGCCATCACGGGTATATAATTTCTGCAAAACCGGTCACGGGTATATTAATTTCTGCAATGCCGGTCACGGGTATATTATTAGTGCGATGCCCGTCACGGGTATATTATTTGTGCGATGCCGTCACGGGTATATTATTTGTGCGATGCCAGTCACGGGTATATTATTTTTGCGATGCCACTCACGGGTATATTATTTGTGCAAAGCCGGTCAAGTGTATATAATTTCTGCAATGCCGGTCACGGGTATATTATTTGTGCGATGCCATTCACGGGTATATTATTTGTACAATCCCAGTCACGGGTATATTATTTGTGCGATGCCAGTCACGGGTATATATTTGTGCAAAGCCGGTCACGGGTATATAATTTCCGCAGTGCCGGTCACGGGTATATTATTTGTGCGATGCCAGTCACAAGTAAATTATTTTTGCGATGCCAGTCACGGGTATATTATTTGTGCGATGCCAGTCACGGGTATATTATTTGTGTGATGCCAGTCATGGGTATATTATTTGTGCAAAGCCGGTCACGGGTATATTATTTCTGCAATGCCGGTCACAGTATATTATTTGTGCGATGCCAGTCACGGGAATATTATTTTTGTGATGCCAGTCACGGGTATATTATTTGTGCATGCCAGTCACGGGTATATTAGTGCGATGCCACTAATGGGTATATTATTTGTGCAAATCCGGTCACGGGTATATAATTTCTGCACTGCCGGTCACGGGTAATTTATTCGTGCGAGCCGGTCAGGGGTATATTATTTGTGCGATGCCATCAACGGGTATATTATTTGGGCGATGCCAGTCACGGGTATATTATTTGTTCAAAGCCGGTTACGGGTATATAATTTCGGCAATGCCGGTCACGGTATATTATTTGTGCAATGCTGGTCACGGGTATATAATTTCTGCAATGCCTGTCAGGGGTATATATTTTCTGCAGTACTGTCACGGGTATATTATTTTTGCAATGCCAGTCACGGGTATATTATTTGTGCAATGCCAGTCAGGGTATATTATTTGTTCAATGCCGGTCACGGTATTTTATTTGTGCAATGCCTGTCATGGTATATATTTGTGCGATGCCGGTCATGGGTATAATTTGTCCAATGCCGGTCACGGGTATATTATTTGTGCAATGCCGGTCACGGGTATATTATTTTTGCAATGCCGGTCACGGGTATATTATTTGTGCGAATGCCGGTCACGGGTATATTATTTGTGAAATGCCGGTCACGGGTATATTATTTGTGAAATGCCGGTCACGGGTATATTATTTGTGAAATGCTGGTCACGGGTATATATTTCTGCAATGCCTGTCAGGGTATATATTTTCGCAGTGCCGTCACGGGTATATTATTTTTGCAATGCCAGTGACGGGTATATTATTTGTGCAATGCCAGTCAGGGGTATATTATTTGTTCAATGCCGGTCACAGGTATTTTATTTGTGCAATGCCGGTCATGGATATATAATTTCTGCGATGCCGGTCATGGGGGTATAATTTGTCCAATGCCGGTCACGGGTATATTATTTGTGCAATGCCGGTCACGGGTATATTATTTGTGCAATGCCGGTCACGGGTATATTATTTGTGCAATGCCGGTCACGGGTATATTATTTGTGAAATGCCGGTCACGGGTATATTATTTGTGAAATGCTGGTCATGGGTATATTTTTCTGCAATGCCGGTCATGTGTATATAATTTCTGCTATGCCGGTCACGGGTATATTATTTGTGAAATGCCGGTCACGGGTATATTATTTGTGCAATGCCGGTCACGTATATGATTTCTGTGATGCCGGTCACGGGTATATTATTTGTGAAATGCCGGTCATTGGGTATATTATTTGTGCAATGCCGGTCACTAGTATATGATTTCTGCGATGCCGGTCACGGGTATATTATTTGTGAAATGCCGGTCACGGGTATATTATTTGTGCAATGCCGGTCACGGGTATATATTTCTGCAATGCCGGCACGGGTATATTATTTGTGAAATGCTGGTCATGGGTATATTATTTGTGCAATGCCGGTCACGGTATATTATTGGTGCGATGCAGGTCACGGGTATCTAATTTTGGAATGCCAGTCATGGGTATATTATTTGTGCGATGCCAGTCACGGGTATATTATTTGTGCAAAGCCGGTCACGGGTATATTATTTCTGCAATGCCGGTCACAGGGTATATTATTTTTGCAATGCCAGTGACGGGTATATTATTTGTGAAATGCCGGTCACGGGTATATTATTTGTGAAATGCTGGTCATGGGTATATTATTTGTGCAATGCCGGTCACTGTATATGATTTCTGCGATGCCGGTCACGGGTATATTATTTGTGAAATGCCGGTCACGGGTATATTATTTGTGCAATGCCGGTCACGGGTATATTATTTGTGCAATGCCGGTCACGGGTATATTATTTGTGCAATGCCGGTCACGGGTATATTATTTGTGAATGCCGGTCATGGGTATATTATTTGTGCAATGCCGGTCACGGGTATATTATTTGTGCAATGCCGGTCACGGGTATATTATTTGTGCAATGCCGGTCACGGGTATATTATTTGTGCAATGCCGGTCACGGGTATATTATTTGTGCAATGCCGGTCACGGGTATATTATTTGTGCAATGCCGGTCACGGGTATATTATTTGTGAAATGCCGGTCATGGGTATATTATTTGTGCAATGCCGGTCATGGGTATATTATTTGTGCAATGCCGGTCACGGGTATATTATTTGTGCAATGCCGGTCACGGGTATATTATTTTTGCAATGCCAGTCACGGTATATTATTTTTCGCAGTGCCGGTCACGGGTATATTATTTTGCAATGCCGGTCAGGGTATATATTTGTGCAATGCCAGGCAGGGGTATATATTTGTGCAATGCCGTCACGGGTATATTATTTTTGCAATGCCGGTCACGGGTATATTATTTGTGCGATGCCGGTCACGGGTGTATAATTTTTGCAATGCCGGTCACGGGTATATTATTTGTGAAATGCCGGTCTTGGGTATATTATTTGTGCAATGCCGGTCATGGGTATATAATTTGTGCAATGCCGGTCACAGGGTATATTATTTGTGCAATGCCGGTCACGGGTATATTATTTGTGCAATGCCGGACAGGGTATATAATTTGTGCAATGCCGGTCACGGGTATATTATTTGTGAAATGCCGGTCACAGGTATATTATTTGTGCAATGCCGGTCACGGGTATATAATTTCTGCAATGCCGGTCACGGGTATATTATTTTGGAATGCCGGTCACGGGTATATTATTTGTGCAATGCCGGTCAGGGTATATATTTGTGCAATGCCGGTCACGGGTATATTATTTGTGCAATGCCGGTCACGGGTATATTATTGTGCAATGCCGGTCACGGGTATATTATTGGTGCAATGCCGGTCACGGGTATATAATTTTGCAATGCCAGTCACTGGTATATTATTTTGCAGTGCCAGTCATGGGTATATTATTTTTGCAATGCCGGTCACGGGTATATTATTTGTGCAATGCCGGTCACGGTTGTATTGTGCAATGCCGGTCATGGTTATATTGTGCAATGCCGGTCACGGGTTATATTGTGCAATGCTCCACGGGTATATTGTGCAATGCCGGTCACGGGTATATTATTGTGTAACGCCAGTCACGGGTTATTATTGTGCAACGCCAGTCACGGGCATATATTGTGCAACGCCAGTCACGGGTATATTATTGTGCAACGCCAGTCACGGGTATATTATTTGTGCAAAGCCGGTCACGGGTATATAATTTCTGCAATGCGGTCACGGGTATATTATTTGTGCGATGCCAGTCACGGGTATATTATTTGTGCGATGCCAGTCACGGGTATATTATTTGTGCGATGCCAGTCACGGGTATATTATTTGTGCGATGCCACTCACGGGTATATTATTTGTGCAAAGCCGGTCACGGGTATATAATTTCTGCAATGCCGGTCACGGGTATATTATTTGTGCGATGCCAGTCACGGGTATATTATTTGTGCAATGCCAGTCACGGGTATATTATTTGTGCAATGCCAGTCACGGGTATATTATTTGTGCGATGCCAGTCACGGGTATATTATTTGTGCAAAGCCGGTCACGGGTATATAATTTCTGCAATGCCGGTCACGGGTATATTATTTGTGCGATGCCAGTCACGGTATATTATTTGTGCATGCCAGTCACGGGTATATTATTTGTGCGATGCCAGTCACGGGTATATTATTTGTGCGATGCCAGTCACGGGTATATTATTTGTGCAATGCCGGTCACGGGTATATTATTTGTGCGATGCCAGTCACGGGTATATTATTTGTGCGATGCCAGTCACGGGTATATTATTTGTGCAATGCCAGTCACGGGTATATTATTTGTGCGATGCCAGTCTCGGGTATATTATTTGTGATGCCAGTCACGGATATATTATTCGTGCAATGCTAGTCATGGGTATATTATTTGTGCAAAGCCGGTCACGGGTATATTATTTGTGCGATGCCAGTCACGAGAATATCAATTTGGTGACGCCAGTCACGGGTATATTATTTGTGCGATGCCACTCACGGGTATATAATTTCTGCAAAACCGGTCACGGGTATATAATTTCTGCAATGCCGGTCACGGGTATATTATTAGTGCGATGCCCGTCACGGGTATATTATTTGTGCGATGCCCGTCACGGGTATATTATTTGTGCGATGCCAGTCACGGGTATATTATTTTGCGATGCCACTCACGGGTATATTATTTGTGCAAAGCCGGTCAAGTGTATATAATTTCTGCAATGCCGGTCACGGGTATATTATTTGTGCGATGCCATTCACGGGTATATTATTTGTACAATCCCAGTCACGGGTATATTATTTGTGCGATGCCAGTCACGGGTATATATTTGCAGTGCCGGTCACGGGTATATAATTTCCGCAGTGCCGGTCACGGGTATATTATTTGTGCGATGCCAGTCACAAGTAAATTATTTTTGCGATGCCAGTCACGGGTATATTATTTGTGCGATGCCAGTCACGGGTATATTATTTGTGTGATGCCAGTCATGGGTATATTATTTGTGCAAAGCCGGTCACGGGTATATTATTTCTGCAATGCCGGTCACAGTATATTATTTGTGCGATGCCAGTCACGGGAATATTATTTTTGTGATGCCAGTCACGGGTATATTATTTGTGCATTGCCAGTCACGGGTATATTAGTGCGATGCCACTAATGGGTATATTATTTGTGCAAATCCGGTCACGGGTATATAATTTCTGCACTGCCGGTCACGGGTAATTTATTCGTGCGAGGCCGGTCAGGGGTATATTATTTGTGCGATGCCATTAACGGGTATATTATTTGGGCAATGCCAGTCACGGGTATATTATTTGTTCAAAGCCGGTTACGGGTATATAATTTCGGCATGCCGGTCACGAGTATATTATTTGTGCAATGCTGGTCACGGGTATATAATTTCTGCAATGCCTGTCAGGGGTATATATTTTCTGCAGTACTGTCACGGGTATATTATTTTTGCAATGCCAGGACGGGTATATTATTTGTGCAATGCCAGTCAGGGGTATATTATTTGTTCAATGCCGGTCACAGGTATTTTATTTGTGCAATGCCTGTCATGGATATATAATTTCTGCGATGCCGGTCATGGGGGTATAATTTGTCCAATGCCGGTCACGGGTATATTATTTGTGCAATGCCGGTCACGGGTATATTATTTTTGCAATGCCGGTCACGGGTATATTATTTGTGAATGCCGGTCACGGGTATATTATTTGTGAAATGCCGGTCACAGGTATATTATTTGTGAAATGCCGGTCACGGGTATATATTTCTGCAATGCCTGTCAGGGGTATATATTTTCTGCAATGCCGTCACGGGTATATTATTTTTGCAATGCCAGTGACGGGTATATTATTTGTGCAATGCCAGTCAGGGGTATATTATTTGTTCAATTCCGGTCACAGGTATTTTATTTGTGCAATGCCGGTCATGGATATATAATTTCTGCGATGCCGGTCATGGGGGTATAATTTGTCCAATGCCGGTCACGGGTATATTATTTGTGCAATGCCGGTCACGGGTATATTATTTGTGCAATGCCGGTCACGGGTATATTATTTGTGCAATGCCGGTCACGGGTATATTATTTGTGAAATGCCGGTCATGGGTATATTTTTTCTGCAATGCCGGTCATGTGTATATAATTTCTGCTATGCCGGTCACGGGTATATTATTTGTGAAATGCCGGTCACGGTATATTATTTGTGCAATGCCGGTCACTAGTATATGATTTCTGTGATGCCGGTCACGGGTATATTATTTGTGAAATGCCGGTCATTGGTATATTATTTATGCAATGCCGGTCACTAGTATATGATTTCTGCGATGCCGGTCACGGGTATATTATTTGTGAAATGCCGGTCACTGGTATATTATTTGTGCAATGCCGGTCACGGGTATATAATTTCTGCAATGCCGGTCACGGGTATATTATTTGTGAAATGCTGGTCATGGGTATATTATTTGTGCAATGCCGGTCACGGTTATATTATTGGTGCGATGCAGGTCACGGGTATCTAATTTTGGAATGCCAGTCATGGGTATATTATTTGTGCGATGCCAGTCACGGGTGTATTATTTGTGCAAAGCCGGTCACGGGTATATTATTTCTGCAATGTCGGTCACAGGTATATTATTTTTGCAATGCCAGTGACGGGTATATTATTTGTGAAATGCCGGTCACGGGTATATTATTTGTGAAATGCTGGTCATGGGTATATTATTTGTGCAATGCCGGTCACTTGTATATGATTTCTGCGATGCCGGTCACGGGTATATTATTTGTGAAATGCCGGTCACGGGTATATTATTTGTGCAATGCCGGTCACGGGTATATAATTTCTGCAATGCCGGTCACGGGTATATTATTTGTGAAATGCCGGTCATGGGTATATTATTTGTGCAATGCCGGTCACAGGGTATATTATTTGTGCAATGCCGGTCACGGGTATATAATTTCTGCAATGCCGGTCACGGGTATATTATTTGTGCAATGCCGGTCACGGGTATATTATTTGTGCAATGCCGGTCACGGGTATATTATTTGTGCAATGCCGGTCACGGGTATATTATTTGTGCAATGCCGGTCATGGGTATATTATTTGTGAAATGCTGGTCATGGGTATATTATTTGTGCAATGCCGGTCACGGGTATATTATTGGTGCAATGCCGGTCACGGGTATATAATTTTTGCAATGCCAGTCACTGGTATATTATTTTTCGCAGTGCCGGTAACGGGTATATTATTTTTGCAATGCCGGGCAGGGGTATATAATTTGTGCAATGCCAGGCAGGGGTATATAATTTGTGCAATGCCGGTCAGGGGTATATTGTTTTTGCAATGCCGGTCACGGGTATATTATTTGTGCAATGCCGGTCACGGGTGTATAATTTTTGCAATGCCGGTCACGGGTATATTATTTGTGAAATGCCGGTCTTGGGTATATTATTTGTGCAATGCCGGTCATGGGTATATAATTTGTGCAATGCTGGTCACAGGTATATTATTTGTGCAATGCCGGTAACGGGTATATTATTTGTGCAATGCCGGACAGGGGTATATAATTTGTGCAATGCCGGTCAAGGGTATATTATTTGTGAAATGCCAGTCACAGGTATATTATTTTTGCAATGCCGGTCACGGTATATAATTTCTGCAATGCCGGTCACGGGTCTATTATTCTTGGAATGCCGGTCACGGGTATATTATTTGTGCAATTCCGGTCAGGGGTATATAATTTGTGCAATGCCGGTCACGGGCATATTATTTGTGCAATGCCGGTCACGGGTATATTATTGGTGCAATGCCGGTCACGGGTATATTATTGGTGTAATGCCGGTCACGGGTATATAATTTTTGCAATGCCAGTCACTGGTATATTATTTTTTACAGTGCCAGTCATGGGTATATTATTTTTGCAATGCCGGTAACGGGTACATTATTTGTGCAATGCCGGTCATGGTTGTATTGTGCAATGCCGGTCATGGTTATATTGTGCAATGCCGGTCACGGTTATATTGTGCAATGCTTGCCACGGGTATATTGTGCAACGCCGGTCACGGGTATATTAGTTGTGCAACGCCAGTCACGGGCTTATTAGTTGTGCAACGCCAGTCACGGGCATAATAGTTGTGCAACGCCAGTCACGGGCATAATAGTTGTGCAACGCCAGTCACGGGTATATTATTTGTGCAAAGCCGGTCACGGGTATATAATTTCTGCAATGGCGGTCACAGGTATATTATTTGTGCGATGCCAGTCACGGGTATATTATTTGTGCGATGCCAGTCACGGGTATATTATTTGTGCGATGCCAGTCGCAGGTATATTATTTGTGCGATGCCACTCATGGGTATATTATTTGTGCAAAGCCGGTCACGGGTATATATTTTCTGCAATGCCGGTCACGGGTATATTATTTGTGCGATGCCAGTCACGGGTATATTATTTGTGCAATGCCAGTCACGGGTATATTATTTTGCGATGCCAGTCACGGGTATATTATTTCTGCAATGCCAGTCACGGGTATATTATTTGTGCGATGCCATCACAGGTATATTATTTGTGCGAAGCCGGTCACGGGTATATATTTTCTGCAATGCCGGTCACGTGTATATTATTTGAGCGATGCCAGTCACGGGAATATTAATTTTGTGACGCCAGTCACGGGTATATTATTTGTACGATGCCACTCACGGGTATATATTTCTGCAATGCCGGTCACGGGTATATAATTTCTGCAATGCCGGTCACTGGGTATATTATTTGTGCGATGCCAGTCACGGGTATATTATTTGTGCGATGCCAGTCACGGGTATATTATTTGTGCGATGCCACTCACGGGTACATTATTTGTGCGATGCCAGTCACGGATATATTATTTTTGCGATGCCACTCACGGGTATATTATTTGTGCAAAGCCGGTCACGGGTATATAATTTCTGCAATGCCGGTCACGGGTATATTATTTGTGTGATGCCACTCACGGGTATATTATTTGTGCAAAGCCGGTCAAGTGTGTATAATTTCTGCAATGCCGTCACGGGTATATTATTGTGCGATGCCATTCACGGGTATATTATTTGTACAATCCCAGTCACGGGTATATTATTTGTGCGATGCCAGTCACGGGTATATTATTTGTGCTGATGCCAGTCACGGGTATATATTTGTGCAAAGCCGGTCACGGGTATATAATTTCTGCAGTGCCGGTCACGGGTATATTATTTGTGCGATGCCAGTCACAAGTATATTATTTTTGCGATGCCAGTCACGGGTATATTATTTGTGCGATGCCAGTCACGGGTATATTATTTGTGCAAAGCCGGTCACGGGTATATTATTTCTGCAATGCCGGTCACGGTATATTATTTGTGCGATGCCAGTCACGGGAATATTATTTTTGTGATGCTAGTCACGGGTATATTATTTGTGCGATGCCAGTCACAAGTATATTATTTTTGCGATGCCAGTCACGGGTATATTATTTGTGTGATGCCAGTCATGGGTATATTATTTGTGCAAAGCCGGTCACGGGTATATTATTTCTGCAATGCCGGTCACGGTATATTATTTGTGCGATGCCAGTCACGGAATATTATTTTTGTGATGCCAGTCACGGGAATATTATTTTTGTGATGCCAGTCACGGGTATATTATTTGTGCGATGCCGCTCATGGGTATATTATTTGTGCAAATCCGGTCACGGGTATATAATTTCTGCAATGCGGTCACGGGTAATTTATTTGTGCGAGGCCGGTCAGGGGTATATTATTTGTGCGATGCCAGTCAACGGGTATATTATTTGTGCGATGCCAGTCACGGGTATATTATTTGTGCGATGCCAGGTCACGGGTATTATTTGTGCGATGCCGTCACGGGTATATTATTTGTGCAAAGCCGGTCACGGGTATATAATTTCTGCAATGCCGTCACGGGTATATTATTTGTGCAATGCTGTCACAGGTATATTATTTTGCAATGCCTGTCGGGTATTTAATTTCTGCAGTGCCGTCACGGGTATATTATTTTTGCAATGCCAGTCACGGGTATATTATTTGTGCAATGCCTGTCAGGGGTATATTATTTGTTCAATGCCGGTCACGGGTATATTATTTGGGCAATACCAGTCACAGGTATTTTATTTGTGCAATACCTGTCATGGATATATAATTTCAGCGATGCCGGTCATGGGTACATTATTTGTGCAATGCCGGTCACGGGTATATAATTTGTCCAATGCCGTCACGGGTATATTATTTGTGCAATGCCGGTCACGGGTATATTATTTTTGCAATGCCGGTCACGGGTATATTATTTGTGAAATGCCGGTCTCGGGTATATTATTTGTGAATGCCGGTCATGGGTATATTATTTCTGCAATGCCGGTCACGTGTATATAATATCTGCAATGCCGGTCACGTGTATATTATTTGTGAAATGCCGGTCACGGGTATATTATTTGTGCAATTCCGGTCATTGGTATATAATCTCTGTGATGCCGGTCATGGGTATATTATTAGTGCAATGCCAGTAACGGGTATATAATTCCGGCAATGCCGGTCATGGGTATATTATTTGTGCAATGCCGGTCACGGGTATATAATTTCTGCAATGCCGGTCACGGGTATATATTTGTGAAATGCCGGTCTTGGGTATATTATTTGTGCAATGCCGGTCATGGGTATATAATTTGTGTAATGCTGGTCACAGGTATATTATTTGTGCTATGCCGGTAACGGGTATATTATTTCTGCAATGCCGGACAGGGGTATATAATTTGTGCAATGCCGGTCAGGGATATATTATTTGTGAAATGCCGGTCACGGGTATATTATTTGTTCAATGCCGGTCACGGGTATATAATTTCTGCAATGCCGGTCACGGGTCTATTATTTTTGAAATGCCGGTCACGGGTATATTATTTGTGCAATTCCGGTCACGGGTATATAATTTGTGCAATGCCGGTCACGGGCATATTATTTGTGCAATGCCGGTCACGGGCATATTATTTGTGCAATGCCGGTCACGGGTATATTATTGGTGCAATGCCGGTCACGGGTATATTATTGGTGCAATGCCGGTCACGGTATATTATTGGTGCAATGCCGGTCACGGGTATATTATTGGTGCAATGCCGGTCACGGGTATATTATTGGTGCAATGCCGGTAACGGGTATATAATTTTTGCAATGCCAGTTACTGGTATATTATTTTTCGCAGTGCCAGTCATGGGTATATTATTTTTGCAATGCCGGGACGTATATTATTTTTGCAATGCTGGGCAGGGGTATATATTTGTGCAATGCCGGTCAGGGGTATATTATTTTTGCAATGCCGGTCACGTTGTATATTATTTGTGCAATGGCGGTCATGGGTATATTATTTGTGCAATGCCGGTCACGGGTATATTATTTGTGCAATGCCGGTCATGGTTGTATTGTGCAATGCCGGTCATGGTTATATTGTGCAATGCCGGTCATGGTTATATTGTGCAATGCTGGCCACGGGTATATTGTGCAATGCCGGTCACGGTATATTATTTGTGCAACGCCAGTCACGGGCATATTAGTTGTGCAACGCCAGTCACGGGCATATTAGTTGTGCAACGCCAGTCACGGGCATATTAGTTGTGCAACGCCAGTCACGGGCATATTAGTTGTGCAACGCCAGTCACGGGCATATTAGTTGTGCAACGCCAGTCACGGGCATATTAGTTGTGCAACGCCAGTCACGGGCATATTAGTTGTGCAACGCCAGTCACGGGCATATTAGTTGTGCAACGCCAGTCACGGGCATATTAGTTGTGCAACGCCAGTCACGGGCATATTTTGTGCAATGCCTGTCGTAGGCAGTGTCGGAGATATTAATTTGTTTGAAGGTGGTCATGAAAAATTTGTTTATTAGTTGTCACAGAATTCCTTTTGAGTAACGGCGGTTGCAGTGTTATTTTGCGTAACGGCGGTCAGTGAGTGATTTTGTGTAATGAGTCAGAAAAAATATTCCTAGTGACAGTCAAATAGATACTGCCTAGGATATATTGTGTAATGGAGGTTATTATTATGTAATGATGGTTACGGAGACATCCTTTTGTATAATGACTGTCACCGGGATATTTTGATCAATAACGGTTATGGAGATATTGTGTGTAATGGTGGTCAGGGCGATCTCGTATAAATTTTTGTTATGGTGGTCAGATAAAATCTTTTATAATGATGGTCATATATCTTGTATAATGGTGTTACCAAAAATAATTATGTGTAATGATGGTCAGATAAAATTTGTTGTAATCGTGGCCAGATAAAATTTTTGTAATGGTCATATATCTTTATAATGGCAATACCAAATGTAATATGGTGTATTGGTGGTTACAGATTGTGTAATGGTGTTCCCAAAGATATCGTTTTGTGTATTGGCTATAAAGATATTTTGTATAATGGCGGTCACAAAGATATTCTGTATAATGGTGGTCACAAAGATATTCTGTATAATGGTGGTCACAAAGATGTTCTGTATAATGGTTGTCACAAAGATATTTTGTATAATGGCGGTCACAAAGATATTTTGTATAATGGCGGTCACAAAGATATTTTGTATAATGGCGGTCACAAAAATATTTTGTTTAATGGCGGCGCCAAAGATATCATTTTGTGTAATGGAGGTCACAAAAGTTTTGTATAATGGTGGTCACTAAGTTTTGTGTAATGGCGGTCACAAAGATATCATTTTGGGTAATGGTGGTCACAAAGATATCATTTTGTGTAATGGCGGTCACAAAGATATCGTTTTGTGTGATGGCGGTAACAGAATTTTTATATAATGCCGGTCACAAATTTTTGAGTAATGGAGGTCTCAAAGATTTAATTTTGTGTGATGGCGGTCACGGGGATATTGTTTTGTGTGATTGCAGTCACGGGGATATTGTTTTGTGTGATGGCGGTCACGGGGATATTGTTTTGTGTGATGGCGGTCACGGGGATATTGTTTTGTGTGATGGCGGTCACGGGGATATTGTTTTGTGTGATGGCGGTCACGGGGATATTGTTTTGTGTGATGGCGGTCACGGGGATATTGTTTTGTGTGATGGCGGTCACGGGGATATTGTTTTGTGTGATGGCGGTCACGGGGATATTGTTTTGCGTGATGGCGGTCACGGGGATATTGTTTTGCGTGATGGCGGTCACGGGGATATTGTTTTGTGTGATGGCGGTCACGGGGATATTGTTTTGCGTGATGGCGGTCACGGGGATATTGTTTTGCGTGATGGCGGCCACGGGGATTTTGTTTTGCGTGATGGCGGCCACGGGGATTTTGTTTTGCGTAATGGCGGCAACGGGGATATTGTTTTGCATACTGGCGGTCACGGAAATATAGTTTTGTGTAATGACGGTCACGATGATATCGTTTTGTGTAATGGCGGTCACGATAATATCGTTTTGTGTAATGGCGGTCAAAATGATATCGTTTTGTGTAATGGCGGTCACGATGATATCGTTTTGTGTCAAGGCGGCCACGAAGATATAGTTTTGTGTAATGGCGGTCGCGATGATATAGTTTTGTGTAATGAGTCACGATGACATAGTTTTGTGTAATGGCGGTTACAGAGTTAGCGTTTTGTGTAATGGCGGTCATGGAGATAGCGTTTTGTGTAATGGCGGTCAAAGAGTATATATGTGCAGATACCGGTCACAGGTATATGATTTGTGCAGAGGCCGGTCGAGGGGATAGGATTTGTGCAGAGGCCGGTCGAGGGGATAGGATTTGTGCAGAGGCCGGTCGAGGGGATAGGATTTGTGCAGAGGCCGGTCGAGGGGATAGGATTTGTGCAGAGGCCGGTCGGGGGGATAGGATTTGTGCAGAGGCCGGTCGGGGGGATAGGATTTGTGCAGAGGCCGGTCGGGGGGATAAGATTTTTGCCGAGGCCGGTCGAGGGGATAGGATTTGTGCCGAGGCCGGTCGGGGGGATAGGATTTGTGCCGAGGCCGGTCGGGGGGATAGGATTTGTGCCGAGGCCGGTCGGGGGATAGGATTTGTGCAGAGGCCGGTCGGGTGGATAGGATTTGTGCAGAGGCCGGTCGGGTGGATAGGATTTGTGCAGAGGCCGGTCGGGGGGATAGGATTTGTGCAGAGGCCGGTCGGGTGGATAGGATTTGTGCAGAGGCCGGTCGGGGGGATAGGATTTGTGCAGAGGCCGGTCGGGGGGATAGGATTTGTGCAGAGGCCGGTCGGGGGGATAGGATTTGTGCAGAGGCCGGTCGGGGGGATAGGATTTGTGCAGAGGCCGGTCGGGGGGATAGGATTTGTGCAGAGGCCGGTCGGGGGGATAGGATTTGTGCAGAGGCCGGTCGGGGGGATAGGATTTGTGCAGAGGCCGGTCGGGGGGATAGGATTTGTGCAGAGGCCGGTCGGGGGGATAGGATTTGTGCAGAGGCCGGTCGGGGGGATAGGATTTGTGCAGAGGCCGGTCGGGGGGATAGGATTTGTGCAGAGGCCGGTCGGGGGGATAGGATTTGTGCAGAGGCCGGTCGGGGGGATAGGATTTGTGCAGAGGCCGGTCGGGGGGATAGGATTTGTGCAGAGGCCGGTCGGGGGGATAGGATTTGTGCAGAGGCCGGTCGAGGGGATAGGATTTGTGCAGAGGCCGGTCGAGGGGATAGGATTTGTGCAGAGGCCGGTCGAGGGGATAGGATTTGTGCAGAGGCCGGTCGAGGGGATAGGATTTGTGCAGAGGCCGGTCGAGGGGATAGGATTTGTGCAGAGGCCGGTCGAGGGGATAGGATTTGTGCAGAGGCCGGTCGAGGGGATAGGGTTTGTGCAGAGGCCGGTCGAGGGGATAGGGTTTGTGCAGAGGCCGGTCGAGGGGATAGGATTTGTGCAGAGGCCGGTCGAGGGGATAGGATTTGTGCAGAGGCCGGTCGAGGGGATAGGATTTGTGCAGAGGCCGGTCGAGGGGATAGGATTTGTGCAGAGGCCGGTCGAGGGGATAGGATTTGTGCAGAGGCCGGTCGAGGGGATAGGATTTGTGCAGAGGCCGGTCGAGGGGATAGGATTTGTGCAGAGGCCGGTCGAGGGGATAGGATTTGTGCAGAGGCCGGTCGAGGGGATAGGATTTGTGCAGTTGTAATTTTTTTATTATGTTCACAGGTACATTATTTATGCAGAGAACAGTTAGAGGATTATGATTTATGCAAAGCCCAAAGAATTATGATTGGTCACAGGTATATGATTTGTTCAAAAACAGTCATAGGTATATGATTTGTGCAAGGACAGTCACAGGTATAATTTGTGCAGAGTCAGTCAGAGGTATATAATATGTGCAGTGCCAGTCACAGTTATGATTTTTTTTTGTATGTTCACAGGTACATTAATTGTGCAGAACCCGGTCAGAGGAATGATTTGTGCAGTGCCTGGTCGAAGGAATATGATTTGTGCAGTGCCCAGTAAAAGGAATATGATTTGTGCAGAGGCCAGTTCACAGGTATATGTTTTGTGCAGAGGCCAGTTCACAGGTATATGATTTGTGCTGATGATTTGTGCTGATGATTTGTGCAGAGGCCAGTTCACAGGTGTATGATTTGTGCAGAGGCCAGTTCACAGGTGTATGATTTGTGCAGAGGCCAGTTCACACGTGTATGATTTGTGCAGAGGCCAGTTCACAGGTGTATGATTTGTGCAGAGGCTAGTTCACAGGTGTATGATTTGTGCAGAGGCCAGTTCACAGGTGTATGATTTGTGCAGAGGCCAGTTCACAGGTGTATGATTTGTGCAGAGGCCAGTTCACAGGTGTATGATTTGTGCAGAGGCCAGTTCACAGGTGTATGATTTGTGCAGAGGCCAGTTCAGAGGTGTATGATTTGTGCAGAGGCCAGTTCACAGGTGTATGATTTGTGCAGAGGCCAGTTCACAGGTGTATGATTTGTGCAGAGGCCAGTTCACAGGTGTATGATTTGTGCAGAGGCCAGTTCACAGGTGTATGATTTGTGCAGAGGCCAGTTCACAGGTGTATGATTTGTGCAGAGGCCAGTTCACAGGTGTATGATTTGTGCAGAGGCCAGTTCACAGGTATATGATTGGTGCAGAGGCCAGTTCACAGGTATATGATTGGTGCAGAGGCCAGTCAGAGGTATATGATTGGTGCAGAGGCCAGTCAGAGGTATATGATTGGTGCAGAGGCCAGTCAGAGGTATATGATTGGTGCAGAGGCCAGTCAGAGGTATATGATTGGTGCAGAGGCCAGTCAGAGGTATATGATTGGTGCAGAGGCCAGTCAGAGGTATATGATTGGTGCAGAGGCCAGTCAGAGGTATATGATTGGTGCAGAGGCCAGTCAGAGGTATATGATTGGTGCAGAGGCCAGTCAGAGGTATATGATTGGTGCAGAGGCCAGTCAGAGGTATATGATTGGTGCAGAGGCCAGTCAGAGGTATATGATTGGTGCAGAGGCCAGTCAGAGGTATATGATTGGTGCAGAGGCCAGTCAGAGGTATATGATTGGTGCAGAGGCCAGTCACAGGTATATGATTGGTGCAGAGGCCAGTCACAGGTATATGATTGGTGCAGAGGCCAGTCACAGGTATATGATTGGTGCAGAGGCCAGTCACAGGTATATGATTGGTGCAGAGGCCAGTCACAGGTATATGATTGGTGCAGAGGCCAGTCACAGGTATATGATTGGTGCAGAGGCCAGTCACAGGTATATGATTGGTGCAGAGGCCTGTCACAGGTATATGATTGGTGCAGAGGCCTGTCACAGGTATATGATTGGTGCAGAGGCCGGTCACAGGCATATGATTGGTGCAGAGGCCGGTCACAGGCATATGATTGGTGCAGAGGCCGGTCACAGGCATATGATTGGTGCAGAGGCCGGTCACAGGCATATGATTGGTGCAGAGGCCGGTCAGAGGTATATGATTGGTGCAGAGGCCGGTCACAGGCATATGATTGGTGCAGAGGCCGGTCAGAGGTATATGATTGGTGCAGAGGCCGGTCAGAGGTATATGAATGTTGCAGAGGCCGGTCAGAGGTATATGAATGTTGCAGAGGCCGGTCAGAGGTATATGAATGTTGCAGAGGCCGGTCACAGGTATATGAATGTTGCAGAGGCCGGTCACAGGTATATGATTGTTGCAGAGGCCAGTTCCCAAGTATATTATTGTTGCAGAGGCCAGTTCCCAGTTATATGATTTGTGCAGAGGCCAGTTCCCAGTTATGATTTGTGCAGAGGCCAGTTCCCAGGTATATGATTTGTGCAGAGGCCAGTTCCCAGGTATATGATTTGTGCAGAGGCCAGTTCCCAGGTATATGATTTGTGCAGAGGCCAGTTCCCAGGTATATGATTTGTGCAGAGGCCAGTTCCCAGGTATATGATTTGTGCAGAGGCCAGTTCCCAGGTATATGATTTGTGCAGAGGCCAGTTCCCAGGTATATGATTTGTGCAGAGGCCAGTTCCCAGGTATATGATTTGTGCAGAGGCCAGTTCCTAGGTATATGATTTGTGCAGAGGCCAGTTCCCAGGTATATGATTTGTGCAGAGGCCAGTTCCCAGGTATATGATTTGTGCAGATGCCAGTTCCCAGGTATATGATTTGTGCAGATGCCAGTTCCCAGGTATATGATTTGTGCAGAGGCCAGTTCCCAGGTATATGATTTGTGCAGAGGCCAGTTCACAGGTATATGATTTGTGCGGTATATGATTTGTGCAGAGGCCGGTCACGGGGATATGATTTGTGCAGAGGCCGGTCACGGGGATATGATTTGTGCAGAGGCCGGTCACGGGGATATGATTTGTGCAGAGGCCGGTCAGGGGGATATGATTTGTGCAGAGGCCGGTCAGGGGGATATGATTTGTGCAGAGGCCGGTCAGGGGGATATGATTTGTGCAGAGGCCGGTCAGGGGGATATGATTTGTGCAGAGGCCGGTCAGGGGGATATGATTTGTGCAGAGGCCGGTCAGGGGGATATGATTTGTGCAGAGGCCGGTCAGGGGGATATGATTTGTGCAGAGGCCGGTCAAGGGGATATGATATGTGCAGAGGTCGGTCACGGGGATATGTTTTGTGCAGAGCCCGGTCACGGGGATAGGATTTGTGCAGAGGCCGGTCACGGGGATGTGATTTGTGCAGAGGCCGGTCACGGGGATGTGATTTGTGCAGAGGCCGGTCACGGGGATGTGATTTGTGCAGAGGCCGGTCACGGGGATGTGATTTGTGCAGAGGCCGGTCACGGGGATGTGATTTGTGCAGAGGCCGGTCACGGGGATGTGATATGTGCAGAGGCCGGTCACGGGGATGTGATATGTGCAGAGGCCGGTCACGGGGATGTGATTTGTGCAGAGGCCGGTCACGGGGATGTGATTTGTGCAGAGGCCGGTCACGGGGATGTGATTTGTGCAGAGGCCGGTCACGGGGATGTGATTTGTGCAGAGGCCGGTCACGGGGATATGATTTGTGCAGAGGCCGGTCACGGGGATATGATTTGTGCAGAGGCCGGTCACGGGGATATGATATGTGCAGAGGCCGGTCACGGGGATATGATTTGTGCAGAGGCCGGTCACAGGGATATGATTTGTGCAGAGGCCGGTCACGGGGATTATGATTTGTGCAGAGCCCAAAGAAATATGATTGGTCACAGGTATATGATTTGTTCAAAAACAGTCACAGGTATATGATTTATGCAATGCCAGTCACAGGTATGGTTTATGCAGAGTCAATCAGAGGTATATGATTTGTGCAGTGCCAGTCAGTTATGATTTTTTTAGTTTGTTCATAGGTACATTAATTGTGCAGAGCCCGATCAGAGGATTATGATTTGTGCAGAGCCCCTTCAAAGGAATATTTGTGCAGTGCCCAGTCAAAGGAATTTGATTTGTGCAGTGCCCAGTCAAAGGAATTTGATTTGTGCAGATCCCAGTCAAAGGAATATGATTTGTGCAGAGGCCAGTCACAGGTGTGTGATTTGTGCAGAGGCCAGTCACAGGTGTATGATTTGTGCAGAGGCCAGTCACAGGTGTATGATTTGTGCAGAGGCCAGTCACAGGTGTATGATTTGTGCAGAGGCCAGTCACAGGTGTATGATTTGTGCAGAGGCCAGTCACAGGTGTATGATTTGTGCAGAGGCCAGTCACAGGTGTATGATTTGTGCAGAGGCCAGTCGCAGGTGTATGATTTGTGCAGAGCCCCCTCGCAGGTGTATGATTTGTGGAGAGGCCAGTCAGAGGTGTATGATTTGTGCAGAGGCCACTTGCAGGTGTGTGATTTGGTCAGAGGCCAGTCACATGTCTATGATTTGGGCAGAGGCCAGTCACATGTCTATGATTTGGGCAGAGGCCAGTCACATGTCTATGATTTGGGCAGAGGCCAGTCACATGTCTATGATTTGGGCAGAGGCCAGTCACATGTCTATGATTTGGGCAGAGGCCAGTCACATGTCTATGATTTGGGCAGAGGCCAGTCACATGTCTATGATTTGGGCAGAGGCCAGTCACATGTCTATGATTTGGGCAGAGGCCAGTCACATGTCTATGATTTGGGCAGAGGCCAGTCACATGTCTATGATTTGGACAGAGGCCAGTCACATGTCTATGATTTGGACAGAGGCCAGTCACATGTCTATGATTTGGACAGAGGCCAGTCACATGTCTATGATTTGGACAGAGGCCAGTCACATGTCTATGATTTGGACAGAGGCCAGTCACATGTCTATGATTTGGACAGAGGCCAGTCACATGTCTATGATTTGGACAGAGGCCAGTCACATGTCTATGATTTGGACAGAGGCCAGTCACATGTCTATGATTTGGACAGAGGCCAGTCACATGTCTAAGATTTGGACAGAGGCCAGTCACATGTCTATGATTTGGACAGAGGCCAGTCACATGTCTAAGATTTGGACAGAGGCCAGTCACATGTCTATGATTTGGACAGAGGCCAGTCACATGTCTATGATTTGGACAGAGGCCAGTCACATGTCTATGATTTGGACAGAGGCCAGTCACATGTCTATGATTTGGACAGAGGCCAGTCACATGTTTATGATTTGGACAGAGGCCAGTCACATGTGTATGATTTGGACAGAGGCCAGTCACATGTGTATGATTTGGACAGAGGCCAGTCACATGTGTATGATTTGGACAGAGGCCAGTCACATGTGTATGATTTGGACAGAGGCCAGTCACATGTGTATGATTTGGACAGAGGCCAGTCACATGTGTATGATTTGGACAGAGGCCAGTCACATGTGTATGATTTGGACAGAGGCCAGTCACATGTGTATGATTTGGACAGAGGCCAGTCACATGTGTATGATTTGGACAGAGGCCAGTCACATGTGTATGATTTGGACAGAGGCCAGTCACATGTGTATGATTTGGACAGAGGCCAGTCACACGTGTGTGATTTGGACAGAGGCCAGTCACGTGTGTGTGATTTGGACAGAGGCCAGTCACACGTGTGTGATTTGGACAGAGGCCAGTCAAACGTGTGTGATTTGGGCAGAGGCTACTCACAGGTGTATGATTTGTGCGGAGGCTACTCACAGGTGTATGATTTGTGCAGAGGCCAGTCAAAGGTGTATGATTTGTGCAGAGGCCACTCACAGGTGTATGATTTGGGCAGAGGCTAGTCAAAGGTGTATGATTTGTGTAAGGCCAGTCACAGGTATGATTTGTGCAGAGCTGGTCAGTTATGATTTTTTTTTTAGTATGTTCATTTACTATGTTCACAGGTACACGATTTGTGCAGAGCCCATTCAAATTATTATGGTTTGTGCAGAGCCCATTCAAAGGATTATGATTTGTGAAGTGCCCAATCAAAGGATTAGGATTTGTGCAGCGCCCAGTCAGAACGATTGATTTGCGCGGCGCCTAGTCAAAGGATAATGATTTGTGCAGCACCCAGTCGAAGGATTATGATTTTGTGCAGCGCCCAGTCACAGGATTATTTGTGCTGTGCCGGCCAAAGGTATAAGATTTCTGCATTGCCGACCACAGGTATATGAATTTTTGTCTGTTCACAGGTACATATGTGCAGAGCCCGGTCAATGGTATATGATTTGAGCAGAGCCCGGTAACAGGTATATGATTGATTTGTGCAGAGCCAGGTAACAGGTACATGATTTATGCAGAGCCCAGTCACAGGTACATGGTTTGTGCAGAGGCCAGTCACAGGTACATGATTTGTGCAGAGGCCAGTCACAGGTAAATGATTTGTGCAGAGGCCAGTCACAGGTACATGATTTGTGCAGAGGCCAGTCACAGGTACATGATTTGTGCAGAGGCCAGTCACAGGTATACTATTTGTGCAGAGGTTAGTCACAGGTATAAGGTTTTTGCAGAGGTCAGTCACAGGTATATGACTTGTGCAGAGGCCAGTCACAGGTATATGATTTGTGCAGAGGCCAGTCACAGGTATATGATTTGTGCAGAGGCCAGTCACAGGTATATGATTTGTGCAGAGGCCAGTCACAGGTATATGATTTGTGCAGAGGCCAGTCACAGGTATATGATTTGTGCAGAGGCCAGTTCACAGGTATATGATTTGTGCAGAGGCCAGTTCACAGGTATATGATTTGTGCTGAGGCCAGTTCACAGGTATATGATTTGTGCTGAGGCCAGTTCACAGGTATATGATTTGTGCTGAGGCCAGTTCACAGGTACATGATTTCTGCTGAGGCCAGTTCACAGGTATATGATTTATGCTGAGGCCAGTTCGCAGGTATATGATTTGTGCTGAGGCCAGTTCGCAGGTATATGATTTGTGCTGAGGCCAGTTCACAGGTATATGATTTGTGCAGAGGCCAGTTCACAGGTATATGATTTGTGCAGAGGCCAGTTCACAGGTATATGATTTGTGCAGAGGCCAGTTCACGGGTATATGATTTGTGCAGAGGCCAGTTCACAGGTATATGATTTGTGCAGAGGCCAGTTCACGGGTATATGATTTGTGCAGCGGCCAGTTCACGGGTATATGATTTGTGCAGAGGCCAGTTCACGGGTATATGATTTGTGCAGAGGCCAGTTCACAGGTATATGATTTGTGCAGAGGCCAGTTCACAGGTATACGATTTGTGCAGAGGCCAGTTAACAGGTATATGATTTGTGCAGAGGCCAGTTCACAGGTATGATTTGTGCGGGATATGATTTGTGCAGACGCCGGTCACGTGGATATGATTTGTGCAGAGGCCGGTCACGGGGATATGATTTGTGCAGAAGCCGGTCACGGGGATATGATTTGTGCAGAGGCCGGTCACGGGAATATGATTTGTGCAGAGGCCGGTCACGGGGATATGATTTGTGCAGAGGCCGGTCACGGGGATATGATTTGTGCAGAAGCCGGTCACGGGGATAGGATTTGTGCAGAGGTCGGTCACGGGGATAGGATTTGTGCAGAGGCCGGTCACGGGGATATAATTTGTGATGAGGCCGGTCACGGGGATATGATTTGTGCAGAGGCCAGTCACAGGGATATGATTTGTGCAGAGGCCGGTCACGGGGATATGATTTGTGCAGAGGCCGGTCACAGTTATAATTCTATTATGTTCACAGACACATTATTTGTGCACAGAACAGTCAGGGGATTATGATTTATGCAGAGCCCAAAGAAATATGTTTGGTCACAGGTATATGATTTGTTCAAAAACAGTCACAGGTATATGATTTATGCAAGGCCAGTCACATGTATATGATTCGTGCAGAGTCAGTCAGTCAGGTATATGATTTGAGCAGTGCCAGTCACAGTTATGATTTTTTTAGTATGTTCATAGGTACATTAATTGTGCAGAGCCCGGTCAGAGGATTATGATTTTTGCAGAGCCCATTCAAAAAAATATGATTTGTGCAGTGCCCAGTCAAAGGAATTTGATTTGTGCAGATCCCAGTCAAAGGAATATGATTTGTGCAGAGGCCAGTCACAGGATATGATTTGTGCAGAGGCCACTCGCAGGTGTATGATTTGGGCAGAGGCCAGTCACAGGTGTATGATTTGGGCAGAGGCCAGTCACAGGTGTATGATTTGGGCAGAGGCCAGTCACAGGTGTATGATTTGGGCAGAGGCCAGTCACAGGTGTATGATTTGGGCAGAGGCTAGTCACAGGTGTATGATTTGGGCAGAGGCCAGTCACAGGTGTATGATTTGGGCAGAGGCCAGTCACAGGTGTATTATTTGGGCAGAGGCTAGTCACAGGTGTATGATTTGGGCAGAGGCTAGTCACAGGTGTATGATTTGGGCAGAGGTTAGTCACAGGTGTATGATTTGTGCAGAGCCCACTTGCAGGTGTATGATTTGTGCAGAGGCCAGTCACAGGTGTATGATTTGGGCAGAGGCCAGTCACAGGTGTATGATTTGGGCAGAGGCCACTCGCAGGTGTATGATTTGGGCAGAGGCCAGTCAAAGGTGTATGATTTGGGCAGAGGCTAGTCAAAGGTGTATGATTTGGGCAGAGGCCAGTCACATGTGTTTGATTTGGGCAGAGCCCAGTCAAAGGAATATGATTTGTGCAGAGCCCAGTCAAAGGAATATGATTTGTGCAGAGCCCAGTCAAAGGAATATGAATTGTGCAGAGCCCAGTCAAAGGAATATGATTTGTGCAGAGCTCAGTCAAAAGAATATTGATTTGTGCAGCGCCCAGTCAGAAAGATTATTTGTGCAGCGCACAGTCAAAGGGTTATGATTTGTGCAGCGCCCAGTCAGAAAGATTATTTGTGCAGCGCACAGTCAAAGGATTATGATTTGTGCAGCACCCAGTCACAGGATTATTTGTGCTGTGCCGGCCAAAGGTATAAGATTTCTGCATTGCCGACCACAGGTATATGATTTTTTGTCTGTTCACAGGTACATTTGTGCAGAGCCCGGTCAATGGTATATGATTTGTACAGAGCCCGGTAACAGGTATATGATTTATTTGTGCAGAGCCCGGTAACAGGTATATGATTTGTGCAGAGGCCAGTCACAGGTACATGATTTGTGCAGAGGCCAGTCACAGGTACATGATTTGTGCAGAGGCCAGTCACAGGTACATGATTTTTGCAGAGGCCAGTCACAGGTATATGATTTGTGCAGAGGCCAGTCACAGGTATATGATTTGTGCAGAGGCCGGTCACAGGTATATGATTTGTGCAGAGGCCGGTCACAGGTATATGCTTTGTGCAGAGGCCGGTCACAGGTATATGCTTTGTGCAGAGGCCAGTCACAGGTATATGCTTTGTGCAGAGGCCAGTCACAGGTATATGCTTTGTGCAGAGGCCAGTCACAGGTATATGCTTTGTGCAGAGGCCAGTCACAGGTATATGCTTTGTGCAGAGGCCAGTCACAGGTATATGCTTTGTGCAGAGGCCAGTCACAGGTATATGCTTTGTGCAGAGGCCAGTCACAGGTATATGCTTTGTGCAGAGGCCAGTCACAGGTATATGCTTTGTGCAGAGGCCAGTCACAGGTATATGCTTTGTGCAGAGGCAAGTCACAGGTATATGATTTGTGCAGAGGCCAGTCACAGGTATATGATTTGTGCAGAGGCCAGTCACAGGTATATGATTTGTGCGGAGGCTGGTCACAGGTATATGATTTGTGCAGAGGCCGGTCACAGGTATATGATTTGTGCAGAGGCCGGTCACAGGTATATGATTTGTGCAGAGGCCGGTCACAGGTATGTGATTTGTGCAGAGGCCGGTCACAGGTATGTGATTTGTGCAGAGGCCGGTCACAGGTGTATGATTTGTGCAGAGGCCACTCGCAGGTGTATGATTTGGGCGAAGGCCACTCGCAGGTGTATGATTTGGGCAGAGGCCACTCGCAGGTGTATGATTTGGGCAGAGGCCACTCGCAGGTGTATGATTTGGGCAGAGGCCAGTCAAAGGCATATGATTTGTGCAGAGCCCAGTCAAAGGCATATGATTTGTGCAGAGCCCAGTCAAAGGCATATGATTTGTGCAGAGCCCAGTCAAAGGAATATGATTTGTGCAGAGCCCAGTCAAAGGAATATGATTTGTGCAGAGCCCAGTCAAAGGAATATGATTTGTGCAGCGCCCAGTCAGAGATTATTTGTGCAGCGCACAGTCAAAGGGTTATGATTTGTGCAGCGCCCAGTCAGAAAGATTATTTGTGCAGCGCACAGTCAAAGGATTATGATTTGTGCAGCACCCAGTCACAGGATTATTTGTGCTGTGCCGGCCAAAGGTATAAGATTTCTGCATTGCCGACCACAGGTATATGATTTTTTGTCTGTTCACAGGTACATTTGTGCATAGCCCTGTCAAGGTATATGATTTGTACAGAGCCCGGTAACAGGTATATGATTGATTTGTGCAGAGCCCGGTAACAGGTATATGATTTGTGCAGAGGCCAGTTACAGGTACATGATATGTGCAGAGGCCAGTCACAGGTACATGATTTGTGCAGAGGCCAGTCACAGGTATATGATTTGTGCAGAGGCCAGTCACAGGTATATGATTTGTGCAGAGGCCGGTCACAGGTATATGATTAGTGCAGAGGCCGGTCACAGGTATATGATTTGTGCAGAGGCCTGTCACAGGTATATGCTTTGTGCAGAGGCCAGTCACAGGTATATGCTTTGTGCAGAGGCCAGTCACAGGTATATGCTTTGTGCAGAGGCCAGTCACAGGTATATGCTTTGTGCAGAGGCCAGTCACAGGTATAAGCTTTGTGCAGAGGCCAGTCACAGGTATAAGCTTTGTGCAGAGGCCAGTCACAGGTATATGCTTTGTGCAGAGGCCAGTCACAGGTATATGCTTTGTGCAGAGGCCAGTCACAGGTATATGATTTGTGCAGAGGCCAGTCACAGGTATATGATTTGTGCAGAGGCCAGTCACAGGTATATGATTTGTGCAGAGGCCAGTCACAGGTATATGATTTGTGCGGAGACTGGTCACAGGTATATGATTTGTGCAGAGGCCGGTCACAGGTATATGATTTGTGCAGAGGCCGGTCACAGGTATATGATTTGTGCAGAGGCCGGTCACAGGTATATGATTTGTGCAGAGGCTGGTCACAGGTATATGATTTGTGCAGAGGCCGGTCACAGGTATATGATTTGGGCAGAGGCCACTCGCAGGTGTATGATTTGGGCAGAGGCCACTCGCAGGTGTATGATTTGGGCAGAGGCCACTCGCAGGTGTATGATTTGGGCAGAGGCCACTCGCAGGTGTATGATTTGGGCAGAGGCCACTCGCAGGTGTATGATTTGGGCAGAGGCCAGTCACAGGTGTATGATTTGGGAATAGGCCAGTCAAATGTGTTTGATTTGGGCAGAGGCTAGTCACAGGTGTATGATTTGTGCAGAGCACAGTCAAAGGAATATGATTTTTGCAGAGCCCAGTCAAAGGCATATGATTTGTGCAGAGCCCAGTCAAAGGCATATGATTTGTGCAGAGCCCAGTCAAAGGCATATTATTTGTGCAGAGCCCAGTCAAAGGCATATGATTTGTGCAGAGCCCAGTCAAAGGCATATGATTTGTGCAGAGCCCAGTCAAAGGAATATGATTTGTGCAGAGCCCAGTCAAAGGAATATGATTTGTGCAGAGCCCAGTCAAAGGAATATGATTTGTGCAGAGCCCAGTCAAAGGAATATGATTTTTGCAGAGCCCAGTCAAAGGAATATGATTTGTGCAGAGCCCAGTCAAAGGAATATGATTTGTGCAGAGCCCAGTCAAAGGAATATGATTTGTGCAGCGCCCAGTCAGAAAGATTATTTGTGCAGTGCACAGTCAAAGGGTTATGATTTGTGCAGCGCCCAGTCAGAAAGATTATTTGTGCAGCGCACAGTCAAAGGATTATGATTTGTGCAGCACCCAGTCACAGGATTATTTGTGCTGTGCCGGCCAAAGGTATAAGATTTCTGCATTGCCAGCCAAAGGTATATGATTTTTTGTCTGTTCACAGGTACATTTGTGCAGAGCCCGGTCAATGGTATATGATTTGTACAGAGCCCGGTAACAGGTATATGATTGATTTGTGCAGAGCCCGGTAACAGGTATATGATTTGTGCAGAGGCCAGTCACAGGTACATGATTTGTGCAGAGGCCAGTCACAGGTACATGATTTGTGCAGAGGCCAGTCACAGGTACATGATTTGTGCAGAGGCCAGTCACAGGTATATGATTTGTGCAGAGGCCAGTCACAGGTATATGATTTGTGCAGAGGCTAGTCACAGGTATATGATTAGTGCAGAGGCCGGTCACAGGTATATGATTAGTGCAGAGGCCGGTCACAGGTATATGATTAGTGCAGAGGCCGGTCACAGGTATATGCTTTGTGCAGAGGCCAGTCACAGGTATATGCTTTGTGCAGAGGCCGGTCAACGGTATATGATTTGTGCAGAGCCCGCTCAATGGTATATGATTTGTGCAGAGCCCGCTCAATGGTTTATGATTTGTGCACAGCCCGGTCAATGGTTTATGATTTGTGCACAGCGCGGTCAATGGTAAATGATTTGTGCAGAGCCCGGTCAATGGTATATAATTTGTGCAGAGCCCGGTCAACGGTATATGATTTGTGCAGAGCCCATTCTTAAGTGTATCATTTATGCAGAGCTTAGTTACAGGTGTATAATTTATGCAGAGGCCAGTCACAGGTATATGATTTGTGCAAGACCAGTCACAGGTATATGATTTGTGCAAGACCAGTCACAGGTATATGATTTGTGCAAGACCAGTCACAGGTATATGATTTGTGCAAGACCAGTCACATATATGATTTGTGTAAGGACAGTTGCAGGTATTTGTGCAGAAGCTGGTCAGTTATGATTTTTTTTTAGTATGTTCATTTACTATGTTCACAGGTACACGATTTGTGCATAGCCCAGTCAAAGGTATATGATTTCTGCAGAGCCCAGTTAAAGGAATATGATTTGTGCACAGCCCATTCAAATTATTATGGTTTGTGCAGAGCCCATTCAAAGGATTATGATTTGTGCAGCACCCAGTCACAGGATTATTTGTGCTGTGCCGGCCAAAGGTATAAGATTTCTGCATTGCCAGCCAAAGGTATATGATTTTTTGTCTGTTCACAGGTACATTTTTGCAGAGCCCGGTCAACGGTATATGATTTGTGCAGAGCCCGGTCAATGGTATATGATTTGTGCAGAGCCCGGTCAATGGTATATGATTTGTGCAGAGCCCGGTCAATGGTATATGATTTGTGCAGAGCCCGGTCAATGGTATATGATTTGTGCAGAGCCCGGTCAATGGTATATGATTTGTGCAGAGCCCGGTCAATGGTATATGATTTGTGCAGAGCCCGGTCAATGGTATATGATTTGTTCAGAGCCCGGTCAATGGTATATGATTTGTGCAGAGCCCGGTCAATGGTATATGATTTGTGCAGAGCCCGGTCAATGGTATATGATTTGTGCAGAGCCCGGTCAATGGTATATGATTTGTGCAGAGCCCGGTCAATGGTATATGATTTGTGCAGAGCCCGGTCAATGGTATATGATTTGTGCAGAGCCCGGTCAATGGTATATTTGTGCAGAGCCCGGTCAATGGTATATTTGTGCAGAGCCCGGTCAATGGTATATGATTTGTGCAGAGCCCGGTCAATGGTATATGATTTTTGCAGAGCCCGGTCAATGGTATATGATTTGTGCACAGCCCGGTCAATGGTTTGATTTGTGCACAGCCCGGTCAATGGTTTATGATTTGTGCACAGCCCGGTCAATGGTTTATGATTTGTGCACAGCCCGGTCAATGGTATATGATTTGTGCAGAGCCCGGTCAACGGTATACGATTTGTGCAGAGCCCAGTCTTCAGTGTATCATTAATGCAGAGCTTAGTTACAGTTGTATAATTTATTCAGAGCCCAGTTACAGGTATATGATTTGTGCAAGACCAGTCACAGGTATATGATTTGTGCAAGACCAGTCACATATATGATTTGTGTAAGGCCAGTCACAGGTATGATTTTTGCAGAGCTGGTCAGTTTTGATTTTTTAGTATGTTCATTTACTATGTTCACAGGTACACGCTTTGTGCAAAGCCCAGTTAAAGTTATATGATTTCTGCAGAGCCCAGTCAAAGGTATATGATTTCTGCAGAGCCCAGTTAAAGGAATATGATTTGTGCAGAGCCCATTCAAAATATTATAGTTTGTGCAGAGCCCATTCAAAGGATTAGGATTTGTGAAGTGCCCAATTAAAGGATTATGATTTTTGCAGCGCCCAGTCAGAAGGATTGACTTGTGCAGCGCCCAGTCAGAAGGATTGACTTGTGCAGCGCCCAGTCAAAGGATAATGATTTGTGCAGCGCCCAGTCAAAGGATTATGATTTTGTGCAGCGCCCAGTCAAAGGATTATGATTTGTGCAGCGCCCAGTCACAGGATTATTTGTGCTGTGCCGACTACAGGTATATGATTTTTTGTCTGTTCACAGGTACATATGTACAGAGCCCGGTCAATGGTATATGATTTGTACAGAGCCTGGTAACAGGTATATGATTGATTTGTGCAGAGCCCGGTAACAGGTATATGATTTGTGCAGAGGCTAGTCACGGGTATATGATTTGTGCAGAGGCCAGTCACAGGTATATGATTTGTGCTGAGGCCAGTCACAGGTATATGATTTGTGCTGAGGCCAGTCACAGGTATATGATTTGTGCTGAGGCCAGTTCACAGGTATATGATTTGTGCTGAGGCCAGTTCACAGGTATATGATTTGTGCTGAGGCCAGTTCATAGGTATATGATTTGTGCTGAGGCCAGTTCACAGGTATATGATTCGTGCTGAGGCCAGTTCACAGGTATATGATTTGTACTGAGGACAGTTTACAGGTATATGATTTGTACTGAGGACAGCTCACAGGTATATGATTTGTGCCGAGGCCAGTTCACAGGTATATGATTTGTGCAGAGGCCAGTTCACAGGTATATGATTTGTGCAGAGGCCAGTTCACAGGTATATGATTTGTGCAGAGGCCAGTTCACAGGTATATGATTTGTGCAGAGGCCAGTTCACAGGTATATGATTTGTGCAGAGGCCAGTTCACAGGTATATGATTTATGCAGAGGCCTGTCACGGGGATATGATTTGTGCAGAGGCCGGTCACGGGGATATGATTTGTGCAGAGGCCGGTCACGGGGATATGATTTGAGCAGAGGCCGGTCACGGGGATATGATTTGAGCAGAGGCCGGTCACGGGGATATGATTTGAGCAGAGGCCGGTCACGGGGATATGATTTGAGCAGAGGCCGGTCACGGGGATATGATTTGAGCAGAGGTCAGTCACTGGGATATGATTTGAGCAGAGGCCGGTCACGGGGATATGATTTGAGTAGAGCCCGGTCACGGGGAAATGATTTGAGCAGAGGCCGGTCACGGGGATATGATTTGAGCAGAGGCCGGTCACGGGGATATGATTTGAGCAGAGGCCGGTCACGGGGATATGATTTGAGCAGAACCGGTCACGGGGATATGATTTGAGCAGAGGCCGGTCACGGGGATATGATTTGAGCAGAGGCCGGTCACGGGGATATGATTTGAGCAGAGGCCGGTCACGGGGATATGATTTGAGCAGAGGCCGGTCACGGGGATATGATTTGAGCAGAGGCCGGTCACTGGGATATGATTTGAGCAGAGGCCGGTCACGGGGATATGATTTGAGCAGACGCCGGTCACGGGGATATGATTTGAGCTGAGGCCGGTCACGGGGATATGATTTGAGCTGAGGCCGGTCACGGAGATAAGATTTGAGCTGAGGACGGTCACGGGGATATGATTTGAGCAGAGGCCGGTCACGGGGATATGATTTGTGCAGAGGCCGGTCACGGGGATATGATTTGTGCAGACGCCGGCCACGTGGAAATTATTTGTGCAGAGGCCGGCCACGTGGAAATTATTTGTGCAGAGGCCGGCCACGGGGAAATTATTTGTGCAGAGGCCGGCCACGGGGAAATGATTTGTGCAGAAGCCGGCCACGGGGAAATGATTTGTGCAGAAGCCGGCCACGGGGAAATGATTTGTGCAGAGGCTGGCCACGGGGAAATGATTTGTGCAGAGGCCGGCCACGGGGAAATGATTTGTGCAGAGGCCGGCCACGGGGAAATGATTTGTGCAGAGGCCGGCCACGGGGAAATGATTTGTGCAGAGGCCGGCCACGGGGAAATGATTTGTGCAGAGGCCGGCCACGGGGAAATGATTTGTGCAGAGGCCGGCCACGGGGAAATGATTTGTGCAGAGGCCGGCCACGGGGAAGTGATTTGTGCAGAGGCCGGCCACGGGATAATGATTTGTGCAGAGGCCGGCCACGGGGAAATGATTTGTGCAGAGGCCGGCCACGGGGAAATGATTTGTGCAGAGGCCGGCCACGGGGAAATGATTTTTGCAGAGGCCGGCCACGGGGAAATGATTTGTGCAGAGGCCGGCCACGGGATAATGATTTGTGCAGAGGCCGGCCACGGGGATATGATTTGTGCAGAGGCCGGCCACGGGAATATGATTTGTGCAGAGGCCGGCCACGGGGATATGATTTGTGCAGAGGCCGGCCACGGAGATATGATTTGTGCAGAGGCCGGCCACGGGGATATGATTTGTGCAGAGCCCGGCCATGGGGATATGATTTGTGCAGAGGCCGGCCACGTTGATATGATTTGTGAAGAGGCCGGCCAATGGGATATGATTTGTGCAGAGGCCGGCCATGGGGATATGATATGTGCAGAGGCCGGCCACGCGGATACGATTTGTGCAGAGGCCGGCCACGGGGATATGATTTGTGCAGAGGCCAGCCACGGGGATATGATTTGTGCAGACGCCGGCCACGGGGATATGATTTGTGCAGAGGCCGGCCACGGGGATATGATTTGTGCAGAGGCCGGCCACGGGGATATGATTTGTGCAGAGGCCGGCCACGGAGATATGATTTGTGCAGAGGCCGGCCACGGGGATATGATTTGTGCAGAGCCCGGCCATGGGGATATGATTTGTGCAGAGGCCGGCCACGTTGATATGATTTGTGAAGAGGCCGGCCAATGGGATATTATTTGTGCAGAGGCCGGCCATGGGGATATGATTTGTGCAGAGGCCGGCCACGCGGATACGATTTATGCAGAGGCCGGCCACGGGGATACGATTTGTGCAGAGGCCGGCCACGGGGATATGATTTGTGCAGACGCCGGCCACGGGGATATGATTTGTGCAGAGGCCGGCCACGGGGATATGATTTGTGCAGACGCCGGCCACGGGGATATGATTTGTGCAGAGGCCGGCCACGGGGATATGATTTGTGCAGAGGCCGGCCACGGGGATATGATTTGTGCAGAGGCCGGCCACGGGGATATGATTTGTGCAGAGGCCGGCCATGGGGATATGATTTGTGCAGAAGCCGGCCACGCGGATACGATTTGTGCAGACGCCGGCCACGGGGATACGATTTGTGCAGAGGCCGGCCACGGGGATATTTGTGCAGAGGCCGGCCATGGGGATATGATTTGTGCAGAGGCCGGCCACGCGGATACGATTTGTGCAGACGCCGGCCACGGGGATACGATTTGTGCAGAGGCCGGCCACGGGGATATGATTTGTGCAGAGGCCGGCCACGGGGATATGATTTGTGCAGAGGCCGGCCACGCGGATACGATTTGTGCAGACGCCGGCCACGGGGATACGATTTGTGCAGAGGCCGGCCACGGGGATATGATTTGTGCAGAGGCCGGCCACGGGGATATGATTTGTGCAGAGGCCGGCCATGGGGATATGATTTGTGCAGAGGCCGGCCACGCGGATACGATTTGTGCAGACGCCGGCCACGGGGATACGATTTGTGCAGAGGCCGGCCACGGGGATATGATTTGTGCAGAAGCCGGCCACGGGGATATGATTTGTGCAGAGGCCGGCCACGGGGATATGATTTGTGCAGAGGCCGGCCACGGGGATATGATTTGTGCAGAGGCCGGCCACGGAGATATGATTTGTGCAGAGGCCGGCCACGGGGATATGATTTGTGCATAGGCCGGCTACGCGGATACGATTTGTGCAGAGGCCGGCCACGGGGATACGATTTGTGCAGACGCCGGCCACGGGGATATGATTTGTGCAGAGGCCGGTCACAGTTATAATTTTTTTTTTATGTTCACAGACACATTATTTGTGCAGAGAACAGTCAGGGGATTATGATTTATGCAGAGCCCAAAGAAATATGATTGGTCACAGGTATATGATTTGTTCAAAAACAGTCACAGGTATATGATTTATGCAAAGCCAGTCACAGGTATGATTTGTGCAGTCAGTCAGAGGTATCTGATTTGTGCAGTGCCAGTCACAGTTATGATTTTTTTAGTATGTTCATAGGTACATTAATTGTGCAGAGCCAGTCACAGTTATGATATTTTTAGTATGTTCATAGGTTCATTAATTGTGCAGAGCCCGGTCAGAGGATTATGATTTTTGCAGAGCCCATTCAAAGGAATATGATTTGTGCAGATCCCAGTCAAAGGAATATTTGTGCAGAGGCCAGTCACAGGTATATGACTTGTGCAGAGGCCAGTCACAGGTATATGACTTGTGCAGAGGCCAGTCACAGGTATATGATTTGAGCAGAGGCCAGTCACAGGTATATGATTTGAGCAGAGGCCGGTCACGGGGATATGATTTGTGCAGAGGCCGGTCACGGGGATAAGATTTGTGCAGAGGCCGGTCACAGGTATATGATTGGTGCAGAGGCCGGTCACAGGTATATGATTGGTGCAGAGGCCAGTCACAGGTATATGATTAGTGCAGAGGCCAGTCACAGGTATATGATTGGTGCAGAGGCCAGTCACAGGTATATGATTGGTGCAGAGGCCAGTCACAGGTATATGATTGGTGCAGAGGCCAGTTACAGGTATATGATTGGTGCAGAGGCCAGTATCAGGTATATGATTGGTGCAGAGGCCGGTCACAGGTATATGATTGGTGCAGAGGCCAGTCACAGGTATATGATTGGTGCAGAGGCCAGTCACAGGTATATGATTGGTGCAGAGGCCAGTCACAGGTATATGATTGGTGCAGAGGCCAGTCACAGGTATATGATTGGTGCAGAGGCCAGTCACAGGTATATGATTGGTGCAGAGGCCAGTCACAGGTATATGATTGGTGCAGAGGCCAGTCACAGGTATATGATTGGTGCAGAGGCCAGTCACTGGTATATGATTGGTGCAGAGGCGGGTCACAGGTATATGATTGGTGCAGAGGCCAGTCACATGTATATGATTGGTGCAGAGGCCAGTCACGGGTATATGATTGGTGCAAAGGCCAGTCACAGGTATATGATTTGTGCAGAGGCCAGTCACAGGTATATGATTGGTGCAGAGGCCAGTCACAGGTATATGATTGGTGCAGAGGCCAGTCACAGGTATATGATTGGTGCAGTGGCCAGTCAAAGGGTTATGATTTGTACAGCGCCCAGTCAGAAAGATTTTTTTGTGCAGCGCACAGTCAAAGGATTATGATTTGTGCAGCACCCAGTCACAGGATTATTTGTGCTGTGCCAGCCAAAGGTATAAGATTTCTGCATTGCCCGCCAAAGGTATATGATTTTTTGTCTGTTCACAGGTACATTCGTGCAGAGCCCGGTCAACGGTATATGATTTGTGCAGAACCCTCTCAATGGTTTATGATTTGTGCAGAGCCCGGTCAATGGTTTATGATTAGTGCAGAGCCCGGTCAATGGTGTATTATTTGTGCAGAGCCTGGTGAATGGTATACGATTTGTGCAGAGCCCGGTCAACGGTATACAATTTGTGCAGAGCCCAGTCTTAAGTGTATCATTTATGCAGAGCTTCGTTACAGGTGTATAATTTATTCAGAGCCCAGTTACAGGTATATGATTTGTGCAAGACCAGTCATATATATGATTTGTGTAAGGCCAGTCACAGGTATGATTTGTGCAGAGCTGGTCAGTTATTATTTTTTTTTTTAGTATGTTCATTTACTATGTTCACAGGTACACGATTTGTGCAGAGCCCAGTCAAAGGTATATGATTTCTGCGGAGCCCAGTTAAAGGAATATGTGTTGTGCAGAGCCTATTAGAAATATTATGGTTTGTGCAGAGCCCATTCAAAGCATTAAGATTTGTGAAGTGCACAATCAAAGGATTATAATTTTTGCAGCACCCAGTCAGAAGGATTGATTTGTGCAGTGCCCAGTCAAAGGATAATGATTTTTGCAGCGCCCAGTCAAAGGATTATGATTTTGTGCAGAGCCCAGTCAAAGGATTATGATTTGTGCAGCGCCCAGTCACAGGATTATTTGTGCTCTGCCGGCCACAGGTATAAGTTTTCTGTATTGCAGACCACAGGTATATGATTTTTTGTCTGTTCACAGGTACATATGTACAGAGCCAGGTCAATGGTTTATGATTTGTACAGAGTCCAGTAACAGGTATATGATTGATTTGTGCAGAGCCCGGTAACAGGTATATGATTTGTGCAGAGGCCAGTCACAGGTATATGAATTGTGCAGAAGCCAGTCACAGGTATATGATTTGTGCAGAGGCCAGTCACAAGTATATGATTTGTGCTGAGGCCAGTCACAGGTATATGATTTGTGCTGAGGCCAGTCACAGGTATATGATTTGTGCTGAGGCCAGTCACAGGTATATGATTTGTGCTGAAGCCAGTCACAGGTATATGATTTGTGCTGAGGCCAGTCACAGGTATATGATTTGTGCTGAGGCCAGTCACAGGTATATGATTTGTGCTGAGGCCAGTCACAGGTATAAGATTTGTGCAGAGGCCAGTTCACAGGTATATGATTTGTGCAGAGGCCATTTCACATGTATATGATTTGTAATAAGGCCAGTTCACAGGTATATGATTTGTGCTGAGGCCAGTTCACAGGTATATGATTTGTACTGAGGCCAGTTCACAGGTATATGATTTGTGCAGAGGCCAGTTCACAAGTATATGATTTGTGCAGAGGCCAGTTCACAGGTATATGATTTGTGCAGAGGCCAGTTCACAGGTATATGATTTGTGCAGAGGCCAGTTCACAGGTATATGATTTGTGCAGAGGCCAGTTCACAGGTATATGATTTGTGCAGAGGCCAGTTCACAGGTATATGAATTGTGCAGAGTCCAGTTCAGGGTATATGATTTGTGCAGAGGCCAGTTCACAGGTATATGAATTGTGCAGAGGCCAGTTCACAGGTATATGATTTGTGCAGAGGCCAGTTCACAGGTATATGATTTGTGCAGAGGCCAGTTCACAGGTATATGATTTGTGCAGAGGCCGGTCACGGGGAAATGATTTGTGCAGAGGCCGGTCACGGGGATATGATTTGTGCAGAGGCCGGTCACGGGGATATGATTTGTGAAGAGGCCGGTCACGGGGATATGATTTGAGCAGAGGTCGGTCACAGGGATATGATTTGAGCAGAGGTCGGTCACGGGGATATGATTTGAGCAGAGGTCGGTCACGGGGATATGATTTGAGAAGAGGCCGGTCACGGGGATATGATTTGAGAAGAGGCCGGTCACGGGGATATGATTTGAGCAGAGGCCGGTCACGGGGATATGATTTGAGCAGAGGCCGGTCACGGGGATATGATTTGAGCAGAGGCCGGTCACGGGGATATGATTTGAGCTGAGGCCGGTCACGGGGATATGATCTGAGCAGAGGCCGGTCACGGGGATATGATCTGAGCAGAGGCCGGTCACGGGGATATGATCTGAGCAGAGGCCGGTCACGGGGATATGATTTGTGCAGAGGCCGGCCACGGGGATATGATTTGAGCAGAGGCCGGCCACGGGGATATGACTTGAGCAGAGTCCGGCCCCGGGGATATGATTTGAGCAGAGGCCGGTCACGGGGATATGATTTGAGCAGAGGCCGGTCACGGGGATATGATTTGAGCAGAGGCCGGCCACTTGGATATGATTTGAGCAGAGGCCGGACACGGGGATATGATTTGAGCAGAGGCCGGTCACGGGGATATGATTTGAGCAGATGCCCGTCACGGGGATATGATTTGTGCTGAGGCCGGTCACGGGGATATGATTTGTGCTGAGGCCGGTCACGGGGATATGATTTGTGCTGAGGCCAGCCACGGGGATATGATTTGTGCTGAGGCCGGCCACGGGGATATGATTTGTGCTGATGCCGGTCACGGGGATATGATTTGTGCTGAGGCCGGCCACGGGGATATGATTTGTGTAGAGGCCGGCCACGGAGATATGATTTGTGCAGAAGCCGGCCACGTGGATATGTTTTGTGCAGAGGCCGGCCACCGGGATATGATTTGTGCAGAGGCCGGCCACGGGATATGATTTGAGCAGAGGCCGGCCACGGGGATATGATTTGTGCAGAGGCCGGCCACGGGGATATGATTTGTGCAGAGGCCGGCCACGGGGATATGAATTGTGCTGAGGCCGGTCACGGGGATATGATTTGTGCTGAGGCCGGCCACATGGATATGATTTGGGCAGAGGCCGGCCACGGGGATATGATTTTTGCAGAGGCCGGTCAAGGGGATATGATTTGTGCTGAGGCCGGCCACATGGATATGATTTGTGCTGAGGCCGGCCACATGGATATGTTTTGTGCAGAGGCCGGCCATGGGGATATGGTTTGTGCAGAGGCCGACCACGGGGATATGGTTTGTGCAGAGGCCGGCCACGGGGATATGATTTGTGCAGAGGCTGGCCACGGGGATATAATTTGTGCAGAGGCCGGCCACGGGGATATGATTTGTGCAGAGGCCGGCCACGGGGATATGATTTGTGCAGAGGCCGGTCAGTTATAATTTTTTTATTATGTTCACAGACACATTATTTGTGCAGAGAACAGTCAGGGGATTATGATTTATGCAGAGCCCAAAGAAATATGAGTGGTCACAGGTATATGATTTGTTCAAAAACAGTCACAGGTATATGATTTATGCAAGGCTAGTCACAGGTATGATTTGTGCAGTCAGTCAGAGGTATATGATTTGTGCTGTGCCAGTCACAGTTATGATTTTTTTAGTATTTTCAGAGGTACATTTAATGTGCAGAGTCCGGTCAGAGGATTATGATTTGTGCAGGGCATATTCGAAGGAATAAGATTTGTGCAGTGCCCAGTCAAAGGAACTTGATTTGTGCAGATCCCAGTCAAAGGAATTTGATTTGTGCAGAGGCCAGTCGCATGTGTATGATTTGTGCAGAGTTCAATCGCAGGTGTATGATTTGTGCAGAGGCCAGTCGCAGGTGTATGATTTGTGCAGAGGCCAGTCGCAGGTGTATGATTTGTGCAGAGGCCAGTCGCAGGTGTTTGATTTGTGCAGAGGCCAGTCGCAGGTGTATGATTTGTTCAGAGGCCAGTCGCAGGTGTATGATTTGTGCAGAGGCCAGTCGCAGGTATATGATTTGTGCAGAGGCCAGTCGCAGGTGTATGATTTGTGCAGAGGCCAGTCGCAGGTGTATGATTTGTGCAGAGGCCAGTCGCAGGTGTATGATTTGTGCAGAGGCCAGTCGCAGGTGTATGATTTGTGCAGAGGCCAGTCGCAGGTGTATGATTTGTGCAGAGGCCAGTCGCAGGTGTATGATTTGTGCAGAGACCAGTCGCAGGTGTATGATTTGTGCAGAGACCAGTCGCAGGTGTATGATTTGTGCAGAGACCAGTAAAAGGTGTATGATTTGGGTAGAGGCCAGTCAAAGGAATATGATTTGTGCAGAGCCCAGTCAAAGGAATATGATTTGTGCAGAGCCCAGTCAAAGGAATATGATTTGTGCAGAGCCCAGTCAAAGAAATATGATTTGTGCAGCGCCCAGTCAGAAAGATTATTTGTGCAGCGCACAGTCAAAGGATTATGATTAGTGCAGCGCCCAGTCAGAAAGATTATTTGTGCAGCGCACAGTCAAAGGATTATGATTTGTGCAGCACCCAGTCACAGGATTATTTGTGCTGTGCCGGCCAAAGGTATAAGATTTCTGCATTGCCAGCCAAAGGTATATGATTTTTTTGTCTGTTCACAGGTACATTTGTGCAGAGCCCTGTCAACGGTATATGATTTGTGCAGAGCCCAGTCAATGGTATTTGATTTGTGCAGAGCCCGGTCAATGGTATATGATTTGTGCAGAGCCCGGTCAATGGTATATGATTTGTGCAGAGCCCGGTCAATGGTATATGATTTGTGCAGAGCCCGGTCAATGGTATATGATTTGTGCAGAGCCCGGTCAATGGTATATGATTTGTGCAGAGCCCGGTCAATGGTTTATGATTCGTGCACAGCCCGGTCAATGGTTTATGATTCGTGCACAGCCCGGTCAATGGTATATGATTTCTGCAGAGCCCGGTCAATGGTATATGATTTGTGCAGAGCCTGGTCAATGGTATATGATTTGTGCAGAGCCCGGTCAACGGTATACGATTTGTGCAGAGCTCAGTCTTAAGTGTATCATTTATGCAGAGCTTAGTTACAGGTGTATAATTTGTGCGAGACCAGTCAGGGGTATATGATTTGTGCAAGACCAGTCACATATATGATTTGTGTAAGGCCAGTCACTGGTATGATTTGTGCAGAGCTGGTCAGTTATGATTTTTTAGTATGTTCATTTACTATGTTCACAGGTACACGATTTGTGCAGAGCCCAGTCAAAGGTATATGATTTCTGCAGAGCCCAGTCAAAGGTATATGATTTCTGCAGAACCCAGTTAAAGAAATATGATTTGGGCAGAGCCCATTCAAAATATTATAGTTTGTGCAGAGCCCATTCAAAGGATTAGGATTTGTGAAGTGACCAATCAAAGGATTATGATTTGTGCAGCGCCCAGTCAGAAGGATTGACTTGTGCAGCGCCCAGTCAAAGGATAATGATTTGTGCTGCGCCTAGTCAAAGGATTATGATTTTGTGCAGCGCCCAGTCAAAGGATTATGATTTGTGCAGCGCCCAGTCACAGGATTATTTGTGCTGTGCCGACTACAGGTATATGATTTTTTGTCTGTTCACAGGTACATATGTACAGAGCCCGGTCAATGGTATATGATTTGTACAGTGCCCGGTAACAGGTATATGATTGATTTGTGCAGAGCCCGGTAACGGGTATATGATTTGTGCAGAGGCCAGTTACGGGTATATGATTTGTGCAGAGCCCAGTCACAGGTATATGATTTGTGCAGAGGCCAGTTCAAAGGTATATGATTTGTTCAGAGGCCAGTTCAAAGGTATATGATTTGTTCAGAGGCCAGTTCACATGTATATGATTGGTTCAGAGGCCAGTTCACAGGTATATAATCTGTGCTGAGGCCAGTTCACAGGTATATGATTTGTGCTGAGGCCAGTTGACAGGTATATGATTTGTGCTGAGGCCAGTTCACAGGTATATGATTTGTACTGAGGCCAGTTCACAGGTATATGATTTGTGCAGAGGCCAGATCACAGGTATATGATTTGTGCAGAGGCCAGTTCACAGGTATATGATTTGTGCAGAGACCAGTTCACAGGTATATGATTTGTGCAGAGGCCAGTTCACAGGTATATGATTTGTGCAGAGTCCAGTTCAGGGTATATGATTTGTGCAGAGGCCAGTTCACAGGTATATGATTTGTGCAGAGGCCAGTTCACAGGTATATGATTTGTGCAGAGGCCAGTTCACAGGTATATGATTTGTGCAGAGGCCAGTTCACAGGTATATGATTTGTGCGGAGGCCGGTCACGGGGAAATGATTTGTGCAGAGGCCGGTCACGGGGATATGATTTGTGCAGAGGGCCGGTCACGGGGATATGATTTGTGAAGAGGCCGGTCACGGGGATATGATTTGAGCAGAGGTCGGTCACGGGGATATGATTTGAGCAGAGGTCGGTCATGATTTGAGCAGAGGCCGGCCCCGGGGATATGATTTGAGCAGAGGCCGGTCACGGGGATATGATTTGAGCAGAGGCCGGTCACGGGGATATGATTTGAGCAGAGGCCGGCCACTTGGATATGATTTGAGCAGAGGCCGGACACGGGGTTATGATTTGAGCAGAGGCCGGTCACGGGGATATGATTTGAGCAGAGGCCCATCACGGGGATATGATTTGAGCAGAGGACGGTCACAGGGATATGATTTGAGCAGAGGACGGTCACGGGGATATGATTTGTGCTGAGGCCGGCCACGGGGATATGATTTGTGCTGAGGCCAGCCACGGGGATATGATTTGTGCTGAGGCCGGCCACGGGGATATGATTTGAGCTGAGGCCGGCCACGGGGATATTCGTGTAGAGGCCGGCCACGCAGATATGATTTGTGCAGAAGCCGGCCACGGGGATATGTTTTGTGCAGAGGCCGGCCACAGGGATATGATTTGAGCAGAGGCCGGCCACGGGGATATGATTTGTGGAGAGTCCGGCCACGGGGATATGATTTGTGCTGAGGCCGGTCACGGGGATATGATTTGTGCTGAGGCCGGTCACGGTGATATGATTTGTGCTGAGGCCGGCCTCATGGATATGATTTGGGCAGAGGCCGGCCACGGGGAAATGATTTGTGCTGAGGCCGGCCACGGGGATATGATTTGTGCTGAGGCCGGCCACATGGATATGATTTGTGCTGAGGCCGACCACATGGATATGATTTGTGCAGAGGCCGGCCACGGGGATATGATTTGTGCAGAGGCCGGCCACGGGGATATGGTTTGTGCAGAGGCCGGCCACGGGGATATGATTTGTGCAGAGGCCGGCCACGGGGATATGATTTGTGCAGAGGCCGGCCACGGGGATATAATTTGTGCAGAGGCCGGCCACGGGGATATGATTTGTGCAGACGCCAGCCACGGGGATATGATTTGTGCATAGGCCGGTCAGTTATAATTTTTTTATTATGTTCACAGACACATTATTTGTGCAGAGAACAGTCAGGGGATTATGATTTCTGCAGAGGCCAAAGAAATATGAGTGGTCACAGGTATATGATTTGTTCAAAAACAGTCACAGGTATATGATTTATGCAAGGCTAGTAACAGGTATGATTTGTGCAGTCAGTCAGAGGTATATGATTTGTGCAGTGCCAGTCCCAGTTATGATTTTTTTAGTATATTCAGAGGTACATTAAATGTGCAGAGCCTGGTCAGAGGATTATGATTTGTGCAGGGCCCATTCAAAAGAATAAGGTTTGTGCAGTGCCCAGTCAAAGGAACTTGATTTGTGCAGATCCCAGTCAAAGGAATATGATTTGTGCAGAGGCCAGTCGCAGGTGTATGATTTGTGCAGAGGCCAGTCGCAGGTGTATGATTTGTGCAGAGGCCAGTCGCAGGTGTATGATTTGTGCAGAGGCCAGTCGCAGGTGTATGATTTGTGCAGAGGCCAGTCGCAGGTGTATGATTTGTGCAGAGGCCAGTCGCAGGTGTATGATTTGTGCAGAGGCCAGTCGCAGGTGTATGATTTGTGCAGAGGCCAGTCGCAGGTGTATGATTTGTGCAGAGGCCAGTCGCAGGTGTATGATTTGTGCAGAGGCCAGTCGCAGGTGTATGATTTGTGCAGAGGCCAGTCGCAGGTGTATGATTTGTGCAGAGGCCAGTCGCAGGTGTATGATTTGTGCAGAGGCCAGTCGCAGGTGTATGATTTGTGCAGAGGCCAGTCGCAGGTGTATGATTTGTGCAGAGGCCAGTCGCAGGTGTATGATTTGTGCAGAGGCCAGTCGCAGGTGTATGATTTGTGCAGAGGCCAGTCGCAGGTGTATGATTTGTGCAGAGGCCAGTCGCAGGTGTATGATTTGTGCAGATGCCAGTCGCAGGTGTATGATTTGTGCAGAGGCCAGTCGCAGGTGTATGATTTGTGCAGAGGCCAGTCGCAGGTGTATGATTTGTGCAGAGGCCAGTCGCAGGTGTAAGATATGGGCAGAGGCCAGTCGCAGGGTATGATATGGGCAGAGGCCAGTCAAAGGTGTATGATTTGGGCAGAGGCCAGTCAAAGGTGTATGATTTGGGCAGAGGCCAGTCAAAGGTGTATGATTTGGGCAGAGGCCAGTCAAAGGTGTATGATTTGGGCAGAGGCCAGTCAAAGGTGTATGATTTGGGCAGAGGCCAGTCAAAGGTGTATGATTTGGGCAGAGGCCAGTCAAAGGTGTATGATTTGGGCAGAGGCCAGTCAAAGGTGTATGATTTGGGCAGAGGCCAGTCAAAGGTGTATGATTTGGGCAGAGGCCAGTCAAAGGTGTATGATTTGTGCAGAGCCCAGTCAAAGGAATATGATTTGTGCAGAGCCCAGTCAAAGGAATATGATTTGTGCAGCGCCCAGTCAAAGGATAATGATTTGTGCTGCGCCTAGTCAAAGGATTATGATTTTGTGCAGCGCCCAGTCAAAGGATTATGATTTGTGCAGCGCCCAGTCACAGGATTATTTGTGTTGTGCCGACTACAGGTATATGATTTTTTGTCTGTTCACAGGTACATATGTACAGAGCCCGGTCAATGGTATATGATTTGTACAGAGCCCGGTAACAGGTATATGATTGATTTGTGCAGAGCCTGGTAACGGGTATATGATTTGTGCAGAGGCCAGTTACGGGTATATGATTTGTGCAGAGCCCAGTCACAGGTATATGATTTGTGCAGAGGCCAGTTCAAAGGTATATGATTTGTTCAGAGGCCAGTTCAAAGGTATATGATTTGTTCAGAGGCCAGTTCACAGGTATATGATTGGTTCAGAGGCCAGTTCACAGGTATATAATTTGTGCTGAGGCCAGTTCACAGGTATATGATTTGTGCTGAGGCCAGTTGACAGGTATATGATTTGTGCTGAGGCCAGTTCACAGGTATATGATTTGTACTGAGGCCAGTTCACAGGTATATGATTTGTGCAGAGGCCAGATCACAGGTATATGATTTGTGCAGAGGCCAGTTCACAGGTATATGATTTGTGCAGAGACCAGTTCACAGGTATATGATTTGTGCAGAGGCCAGTTCACAGGTATATGATTTGTGCAGAGTCCAGTTCAGGGTATATGATTTGTGCAGAGGCCAGTTCACAGGTATATGATTTGTGCAGAGGCCAGTTCACAGGTATATGATTTGTGCAGAGGCCAGTTCACAGGTATATGATTTGTGCAGAGGCCAGTTCACAGGTATATGATTTGTGCAGAGGCCAGTTCACAGGTATATGATTTGTGCAGAGGCCAGTTCACAGGTATATGATTTGTGCAGAGGCCAGTTCACAGGTATATGATTTGTGCAGAGGCCGGTCACGGGGATATGATTTGTGCAGAGGCCGGTCACGGGGATATGATTTGTGCAGAGGCCGGTCACGGGGATATGATTTGTGAAGAGGCCGGTCACGGGGATATGATTTGAGCAGAGGTCGGTCACGGGGATATGATTTGAGCAGAGGTCGGTCATGATATGAGCAGAGGCCGGCCCCGGGGATATGATTTGAGCAGAGGCCGGTCACGGGGATATGATTTGAGCAGAGGCCGGTCACGGGGATATGATTTGAGCAGAGGCCGGCCACTTGGATATGATTTGAGCAGAGGCCGGACACGGGGATATGATTTGAGCAGAGGCCGGTCACGGGGATATGATTTGAGCAGAGGCCCATCACGGGGATATGATTTGAGCAGAGGACGGTCACAGGGATATGATTTGTGCTGAGGCCGGTCACGGGGATATGATTTGTGCTGAGGCCGGTCACGGGGATATGATTTGTGCTGAGGCCGGCCACGGGGATATGATTTGTGCTGAGGCCGGCCACGGGGATATGATTTGTGCTGAGGCCGGCCACGGGGATATTTGTGTAGAGGCCGGCCACGCAGATATGATTTGTGCAGAAGCCGGCCACAGGGATATGATTTGAGCAGAGGCCGGCCACGGGGATATGATTTGTGGAGAGTCCGGCCACGGGGATATGATTTGTGCTGAGGCCGGTCACGGGGATATGATTTGTGCTGAGGCCGGTCACGGTGATATGATTTGTGCTGAGGCCGGCCACATGGATATGATTTGGGCAGAGGCCGGCCACGGGGAAATGATTTGTGCTGAGGCCGGCCACGGGGATATGATTTGTGCTGAGGCCGGCCACATGGATATGATTTATGCTGAGGCCGACGACATGGATATGATTTGTGCAGAGGCCGGCCACGGGGATATGATTTGTGCAGAGGCCGGCCACGGGGATATGGTTTGTGCAGAGGCCGGCCACGGGGATATGATTTGTGCAGAGGCCGGCCACGGGGATATGATTTGTGCAGAGGCCAGCCACGGGGATATAATTTGTGCAGAGGCCGGTCACGGGGATATGATTTGTGCAGACGCTGGCCACGGGGATATGATTTGTGCAGAGGCCGGTCAGTTATAATTTTTTTATTATGTTCACAGACACATTATTTGTGCAGAGAACAGCCAGGGGATTATGATTTCTGCAGAGCCCAAAGAAATATGAGTGGTCACAGGTATATGATTTGTTCAAAAACAGTCAGAGGTATATGATTTATGCAAGGCTAGTAACAGGTATGATTTGTGCAGTCAGTCAGAGGTATATGATTTGTGCAGTGCCAGTCCCAGTTATGATTTTTTTAGTATATTCAGAGGTACATTAAATGTGCAGAGCCTGGTCAGAGGATTATGATTTGTGCAGGGCCCATTCAAAAGAATAAGATTTGTGCAGTGCCCAGTCAAAGGAACTTGATTTGTGCAGATCCCAGTCAAAGGAATATGATTTGTGCAGAGGCCAGTCGCAGGTGTATGATTTGTGCAGAGGCCAGTCGCAGGTGTATGATTTGTGCAGAGGCCAGTCGCAGGTGTATGATTTGTGCAGAGGCCAGTCACAGGTGTATGATTTGTGCAGAGGCCAGTCGCAGGTGTATGATTTGTGCAGAGGCCAGTCGCAGGTGTATGATTTGTGCAGAGGCCAGTCGCAGGTGTATGATTTGTGCAGAGGCCAGTCGCAGGTGTATGATTTGTGCAGAGGCCAGTCGCAGGTGTATGATTTGTGCAGAGGCCAGTCGCAGGTGTATGATTTGTGCAGAGGCCAGTCGCAGGTGTATGATTTGTGCAGAGGCCAGTCGCAGGTGTATGATTTGTTCAGAGGCCAGTCGCAGGTGTATGATTTGTTCAGAGGCCAGTCGCAGGTGTATGATTTGTGCAGAGGCCAGTCGCAGGTGTATGATTTGTGCAGAGGCCAGTCGCAGGTGTAAGATATGGGGAGAGGCCAGTCGCAGGGTATGATATGGGCAGAGGCCAGTCAAAGGTGTATGATTTGGGCAGAGGCCAGTCAAAGGTGTATGATTTGGGCAGAGGCCAGTCAAAGGTGTATGATTTGGGCAGAGGCCAGTCAAAGGTGTATGATTTGGGCAGAGGCCAGTCAAAGGTGTATGATTTGGGCAGAGGCCAGTCAAAGGTGTATGATTTGGGCAGAGGCCAGTCAAAGGTGTATGATTTGGGCAGAGGCCAGTCAAAGGTGTATGATTTGGGCAGAGGCCAGTCAAAGGTGTATGATTTGTGCAGAAGCCGGCCACGGGGATATGTTTTGTGCAGAGGTCGGCCACCGGGATATGATTTGTGCAGAGGCCGGCCACCGGGATATGATTTGTGCAGAGGCCGGTCACGGGATATGATTTGAGCAGAGGCCGGCCACGGGGATATGATTTGTGCAGAGGCCGGCCACGGGGATATGATTTGTGCAGAGGCCGGCCACGGGGATATGAATTGTGCTGAGGCCGGCCACATGGATATGATTTGGGCAGAGGCCGGCCACGGGGATATGATTTTTGCAGAGGCCGGTCAAGGGGATATGATTTGTGCTGAGGCCGGCCACATGGATATGATTTGTGCTGAGGCCGGCCACATGGATATGATTTGTGCAGAGGCCGGCCATGGGGATATGGTTTGTGCAGAGGCCGGCCACGGGGATATGGTTTGTGCAGAGGCCGGCCACGTTGATATGATTTGTGCAGAGGCCGGCCACGTTGATATGATTTGTGCAGAGGCCGGCCACGGGGATATAATTCGTGCAGAGGCCGGCCACGGGGATATGATTTGTGCAGAGGCCGGCCACGGGGATATGATTTGTGCAGAGGCCGGTCAGTTATAATTTTTTAATTATGTTCACAGACACATTATTTGTGCAGAGAACAGTCAGGGGATTATGATTTATGCAGAGCCCAAAGAAATATGAGTGGTCACAGGTATATGATTTGAGCAGAGGCCGGCCACGGGGATATGATTTGTGGAGAGTCCGGCCACGGGGATATGATTTGTGCTGAGGCCGGTCACGGGGATATGATTTGTGCTGAGGCCGGTCACGGTGATATGATTTGTGCTGAGGCCGGCCACATGGATATGATTTGGGCAGAGGCCGGCCACGGGGGAATGATTTGTGCTGAGGCCGGCCACGGGGATATGATTTGTGCTGAGGCCGGCCACATGGATATGATTTATGCTGAGGCCGACCACATGGATATGATTTGTGCAGAGGCCGGCCACGGGGATATGATTTGTGCAGAGGCCGGCCACGGGGATATGGTTTGTGCAGAGGCCGGCCACGGGGATATGATTTGTGCAGAGGCCGGCCACGGGGATATGATTTGTGCAGAGGCCGGCCACGGGGATATGATTTGTGCAGAGGCCGGCCAAGGGGATATAATTTGTGCAGAGGCCGGTCACGGGGATATGATTTGTGCAGACGCTGGCCACGGGGATATGATTTGTGCAGAGGCCGGTCAGTTATAATTTTTTTATTATGTTCACAGACACATTATTTGTGCAGAGAACAGTCAGGGGATTATGATTTCTGCAGAGCCCAAAGAAATATGAGTGGTCACAGGTATATGATTTGTTCAAAAACAGTCAGAGGTATATGATTTATGCAAGGCTAGTAACAGGTATGATTTGTGCAGTCAGTCAGAGGTATATGATTTGTGCAGTGCCAGTCCCAGTTATGATTTTTTTAGTATATTCAGAGGTACATTAAATATGCAGAGCCTGGTCAGAGGATTATGATTTGTGCAGGGCCCATTCAAAAGAATAAGATTTGTGCAGTGCCCAGTCAAAGGAACTTGATTTGTGCAGATCCCAGTCAAAGGAATATGATTTGTGCAGAGGCCAGTCGCAGGTGTATGATTTGTGCAGAGGCCAGTCGCAGGTGTATGATTTGTGCAGAGGCCAGTCGCAGGTGTATGATTTGTGCAGAGGCCAGTCGCAGGTGTATGATTTGTGCAGAGGCCAGTCGCAGGTGTATGATTTGTGCAGAGGCCAGTCGCAGGTGTATGATTTGTGCAGAGGCCAGTCGCAGGTGTATGATTTGTGCAGAGGCCAGTCGCAGGTGTATGATTTGTGCAGAGGCCAGTCGCAGGTGTATGATTTGTGCAGAGGCCAGTCGCAGGTGTATGATTTGTGCAGAGGCCAGTCGCAGGTGTATGATTTGTTCAGAGGCCAGTCGCAGGTGTATGATTTGTGCAGAGGCCAGTCGCAGGTGTATGATTTGTGCAGAGGCCAGTCGCAGGTGTATGATTTGTGCAGAGGCCAGTCGCAGGTGTAAGATATGGGGAGAGGCCAGTCGCAGGGTATGATATGGGCAGAGGCCAGTCAAAGGTGTATGATTTGGGCAGAGGCCAGTCAAAGGTGTATGATTTGGGCAGAGGCCAGTCAAAGGTGTATGATTTGGGCAGAGGCCAGTCAAAGGTGTATGATTTGGGCAGAGGCCAGTCAAAGGTGTATGATTTGGGCAGAGGCCAGTCAAAGGTGTATGATTTGGGCAGAGGCCAGTCAAAGGTGTATGATTTGTGCAGAAGCCGGCCACGGGGATATGTTTTGTGCAGAGGTCGGCCACCGGGATATGATTTGTGCAGAGGCCGGCCACCGGGATATGATTTGTGCAGAGGCCGGTCACGGGATATGATTTGAGCAGAGGCCGGCCACGGGGATATGATTTGTGCAGAGGCCGGCCACGGGGATATGAATTGTGCTGAGGCCGGCCACATGGATATGATTTGGGCAGAGGCCGGCCACGGGGATATGATTTTTGCAGAGGCCGGTCAAGGGGATATGATTTGTGCTGAGGCCGGCCACATGGATATGATTTGTGCTGAGGCCGGCCACATGGATATGATTTGTGCAGAGGCCGGCCATGGGATATGGTTTGTGCAGAGGCCGGCCACGGGGATATGGTTTGTGCAGAGGCCGGCCACGTTGATATGATTTGTGCAGAGGCCGGCCACGGGGATATAATTTGTGCAGAGGCCGGCCACGGGGATATGATTTGTGCAGAGGCCGGCCACGGGGATATGATTTGTGCAGAGGCCGGTCAGTTATAATTTTTTAATTATGTTCACAGACACATTATTTGTGCAGAGAACAGTCAGGGGATTATGATTTATGCAGAGCCCAAAGAAATATGAGTGGTCACAGGTATATGATTTGTTCAAAAACAGTCACAGGTATATGATTTATGCAAGGCTAGTCACAGGTATGATTTGTGCAGTCAGTCAGAGGTATATGATTTGTGCTGTGCCAGTCACAGTTATGATTTTTTTAGTATTTTCAGAGGTACATTTAATGTGCAGAGTCCGGTCAGAGGATTATGATTTGTGCAGGGCCCATTCGAAGGAATAAGATTTGTGCAGTGCCCAGTCAAAGGAACTTGATTTGTGCAGATCCCAGTCAAAGGAATTTGATTTGTGCAGAGGCCAGTCGCAGGTGTATGATTTGTGCAGAGTTCAGTCGCAGGTGTATGATTTGTGCAGAGGCCAGTCGCAGGTGTATGATTTGTGCAGAGGCCAGTCGCAGGTGTATGATTTGTGCAGAGGCCAGTCGCAGGTGTTTGATTTGTGCAGAGGCCAGTCGCAGGTGTATGATTTGTTCAGAGGCCAGTCGCAGGTGTATGATTTGTGCAGAGGCCAGTCGCAGGTGTATGATTTGTGCAGAGGCCAGTCGCAGGTGTATGATTTGTGCAGAGGCCAGTCGCAGGTGTATGATTTGTGCAGAGGCCAGTCGCAGGTGTATGATTTGTGCAGAGGCCAGTCGCAGGTGTATGATTTGTGCAGAGGCCAGTCGCAGGTGTATGATTTGTGCAGAGGCCAGTCGCAGGTGTATGATTTGTGCAGAGGCCAGTCGCAGGTGTATGATTTGTGCAGAGGCCAGTCGCAGGTGTATGATTTGTGCAGAGGCCAGTCGCAGGTGTATGATTTGTGCAGAGGCCAGTCGCAGGTGTATGATTTGTGCAGAGGCCAGTCGCAGGTGTATGATTTGTGCAGAGGCCAGTCGCAGGTGTATGATTTGTGCAGAGGCCAGTCGCAGGTGTATGATTTGTGCAGAGGCCAGTCGCAGGTGTATGATTTGTGCAGAGACCAGTAAAAGGTGTATGATTTGGGTAGAGGCCAGTCAAAGGAATATGATTTGTGCAGAGCCCAGTCAAAGGAATATGATTTGTGCAGAGCCCAGTCAAAGGAATATGATTTGTGCAGAGCCCAGTCAAAGAAATATGATTTGTGCAGCGCCCAGTCAGAAAGATTATTTGTGCTGCGCACAGTCAAAGGATTATGATTTGTGCAGCGCCCAGTTAGAAAGATTATTTGTGCAGCGCACAGTCAAAGGATTATGATTTGTGCAGCACCCAGTCATAGGATTATTTGTGCTGTGCCGGCCAAAGGTATAAGATTTCTGCATTGCCAGCCAAAGGTATATGATTTTTTTGTCTGTTCACAGGTACATTTGTGCAGAGCCCTGTCAACGGTATATGATTTGTGCAGAGCCCAGTCAATGGTATTTGATTTGTGCAGAGCCCGGTCAATGGTATATGATTTGTGCAGAGCCCGGTCAATGGTATATGATTTGTGCAGAGCCCGGTCAATGGTATATGATTTGTGCAGAGCCCGGTCAATGGTATATGATTTGTGCAGAGCCCGGTCAATGGTATATGATTTGTGCAGAGCCCGGTCAATGGTATATGATTTGTGCAGAGCCCGGTCAATGGTATATGATTTGTGCAGAGCCCGGTCAATGGTTTATGATTTGTGCAGAGCCCGGTCAATGGTTTATGATTCGTGCACAGCCCGGTCAATGGTTTATGATTCGTGCACAGCCCGGTCAATGGTATATGATTTCTGCAGAGCCCGGTCAATGGTATATGATTTCTGCAGAGCCCGGTCAATGGTATATGATTTCTGCAGAGCCCGGTCAATGGTATATGATTTGTGCAGAGCCCGGTCAATGGTATATGATTTGTGCAGAGCCCGGTCAACGGTATACGATTTGTGCAGAGCTCAGTCTTATGTGTATCATTTATGCAGATCTTAGTTACAGGTGTATAATTTGTGCGAGACCAGTCACGGGTATATGATTTGTGCAAGACCAGTCACATATATGATTTGTGTAAGGCCAGTCACTGGTATGATTTGTGCAGAGCTGGTCAGTTATGATTTTTTAGTATGTTCATTTACTATGTTCACAGGTACACGATTTGTGCAGAGCCCAGTCAAAGGTATATGATTTCTGCAGAGCCCAGTCAAAGGTATATGATTTCTGCAGAACCCAGTTAAAGGAATATGATTTGTGCAGAGCCCATTCAAAATATTATAGTTTGTGCAGAGCCCATTCAAAGGATTAGGATTTGTGAAGTGCCCAATCAAAGGATTATGATTTGTGCAGTGCCCAGTCAGAAGGATTGACTTGTGCGGCGCCCAGTCAAAGGATAATGATTTGTGCTGCGCCTAGTCAAAGGATTATGATTTTGTGCAGCGCCCAGTCAAAGGATTATGATTTGTGCAGCGCCCAGTCACAGGATTATCTGTGCTGTGCCGACTACAGGTATATGATTTTTTGTCTGTTCACAGGTACATATGTACAGAGCCCGGTCAATTGTATATGATTTGTAAAGAGCCCGGTAACAGGTATATGATTGATTTGTGCAGAGCCCGGTGTCGGGTATATGATTTGTGCAGAGGCCAGTTACGGGTGTATGATTTGTGCAGAGCCCAGTCACAGGTATATGATTTGTGCAGAGGCCAGTTCAAAGGTATATGATTTGTTCAGAGGCCAGTTCAAAGGTATATGATTTGTTCAGAGGCCAGTTCACAGGTATATGATTGGTTCAGAGGCCAGTTCACAGGTATATAATTTGTGCTGAGGCCAGTTCACAGGTATATGATTTGTGCTGAGGCCAGTTGACAGGTATATGATTTGTGCTGAGGCCAGTTCAAAGGTATATGATTTGTTCAGAGGCCAGTTCACAGGTATATGATTGGTTCAGAGGCCAGTTCACAGGTATATAATTTGTGCTGAGGCCAGTTCACAGGTATATGATTTGTGCTGAGGCCAGTTGACAGGTATATGATTTGTGCTGAGGCCAGTTCACAGGTATATGATTTGTACTGAGGCCAGTTCACAGGTATATGATTTGTGCAGAGGCCAGATCACAGGTATATGATTTGTGCAGAGGCCAGTTCACAGGTATATGATTTGTGCAGAGACCAGTTCACAGGTATATGATTTGTGCAGAGGCCAGTTCACAGGTATATGATTTGTGCAGAGTCCAGTTCAGGGTATATGATTTGTGCAGAGGCCAGTTCACAGGTATATGATTTGTGCAGAGGCCAGTTCACAGGTATATGATTTGTGCAGAGGCCAGTTCACAGGTATATGATTTGTGCAGAGGCCGGTCACGGGGAAATGATTTGTGCAGAGGCCGGTCACGGGGATATGATTTGTGCAGAGGCCGGTCACGGGGATATGATTTGTGAAGAGGCCGGTCACGGGGATATGATTTGAGCAGAGGTCGGTCACGGGGATATGATTTGAGCAGAGGTCGGTCATGATTTGAGCAGAGGCCGGCCCCGGGGATATGATTTGAGCAGAGGCCGGTCACGGGGATATGATTTGAGCAGAGGCCGGTCACGGGGATATGATTTGAGCAGAGGCCGGCCACTTGGATATGATTTGAGCAGAGGCCGGACACGGGGATATGATTTGAGCAGAGGCCGGTCACGGGGATATGATTTGAGCAGAGGCCCATCACGGGGATATGATTTGAGCAGAGGACGGTCACAGGGATATGATTTGAGCAGAGGCCGGTCACGGGGATATTATTTGTGCTGAGGCCGGTCACGGGGATATGATTTGTGCTGAGGCCGGCCACGGGGATATGATTTGTGCTGAGGCCGGCCACGGGGATATGATTTGTGCTGAGGCCGGCCACGGGGATATTTGTGTAGAGGCCGGCCACGCAGATATGATTTGTGCAGAAGCCGGCCACGGGGATATGTTTTGTGCAGAGGCCGGCCACAGGGATATGATTTGAGCAGAGGCCGGCCACGGGGATATGATTTGTGGAGAGTCCGGCCACGGGGATATGATTTGTGCTGAGGCCGGTCACGGGGATATGATTTGTGCTGAGGCCGGTCACGGTGATATGATTTGTGCTGAGGCCGGCCCCATGGATATGATTTGGGCAGAGGCCGGCCACGGGGAAATGATTTGTGCTGAGGCCGGCCACAGGGATATGATTTGTGCTGAGGCCGGCCACATGGATATGATTTGTGCTGAGGCCGACCACATGGATATGATTTGTGCAGAGGCCGGCCACGGGGATATGATTTGTGCAGAGGCCGGCCACGGGGATATGGTTTGTGCAGAGGCCGGCCACGGGGATATGATTTGTGCAGAGGCCGGCCACGGGGATATGATTTGTGCAGAGGCCGGCCACGGGGATATAATTTGTGCAGAGGCCGGCCACGGGGATATGATTTGTGCAGACGCCGGCCACGGGGATATGATTTGTGCAGAGGCCGGTCAGTTATAATTTTTTTATTATGTTCACAGACACATTATTTGTGCAGAGAACAGTCAGGGGATTATGATTTCTGCAGAGCCCAAAGAAATATGAGTGGTCACAGGTATATGATTTGTTAAAAAACAGTCACAGGTATATGATTTATGCAAGGCTAGTAACAGGTATGATTTGTGCAGTCAGTCAGAGGTATATGATTTGTGCAGTGCCAGTCCCAGTTATGATTTTTTTAGTATATTCAGAGGTACATTAAATGTGCAGAGCCTGGTCAGAGGATTATGATTTGTGCAGGGCCCATTCAAAAGAATAAGATTTGTGCAGTGCCCAGTCAAAGGAACTTGATTTGTGCAGATCCCAGTCAAAGGAATATGATTTGTGCAGAGGCCAGTCGCAGGTGTATGATTTGTGCAGAGGCCAGTCGCAGGTGTATGATTTGTGCAGAGGCCAGTCGCAGGTGTATGATTTGTGCAGAGGCCAGTCGCAGGTGTATGATTTGTGCAGAGGCCAGTCGCAGGTGTATGATTTGTGCAGAGGCCAGTCGCAGGTGTATGATTTGTGCAGAGGCCAGTCGCAGGTGTATGATTTGTGCAGAGGCCAGTCGCAGGTGTATGATTTGTGCAGAGGCCAGTCGCAGGTGTATGATTTGTGCAGAGGCCAGTCGCAGGTGTATGATTTGTGCAGAGGCCAGTCGCAGGTGTAAGATATGGGGAGAGGCCAGTCGCAGGGTATGATATGGGCAGAGGCCAGTCAAAGGTGTATGATTTGGGCAGAGGCCAGTCAAAGGTGTATGATTTGGGCAGAGGCCAGTCAAAGGTGTATGATTTGGGCAGAGGCCAGTCAAAGGTGTATGATTTGGGCAGAGGCCAGTCAAAGGTGTATGATTTGGGCAGAGGCCAGTCAAAGGTGTATGATTTGGGCAGAGGCCAGTCACATGTGTGTGATTTGGGCAGAGGCCAGTCACATGTGTATGATTTGGGCAGAGGCCAGTCACATGTGTATGATTTGGGCAGAGGCCAGTCACAGGTGTATGATTTGTGCAGAGCCCAGTCAAAGGAATATGATTTGTGCAGAGCCCAGTCAAAGGAATATGATTTGTGCAGAGCCCAGTCAAAGGAATATGATTTGTGCAGAGCCCAGTCAAAGGAATATGATTTGTGCAGAGCCCAGTCAAAGGAATATGATTTGTGCAGCGCCCAGTCAGAAAGATTATTTGTGCAGCGCACAGTCAAAGAATTATGATTTGTGCAGCGCCCAGTCAGAAAGATTATTTGTGCAGCGCACAGTCAAAGGATTATGATTTGTGCAGCACCCAGTCACAGGATTATTTGTGCTGTGCTGGCCTAAGGTATATGATTTCTGCATTGCCAGCCAAAGGTATATGATTTTTTTGTCTGTTCACAGGTACATTTGTGCAGAGCCCGGTCAACGGTATATGATTTGTGCAGAGCCCAGTCAACGGTATTTGATTTGTGCAGAGCCCGGTCAATGGTATATGATTTGTGCAGAGCCCGGTCAATGGTATATGATTTGTGCAGAGCCCGGTCAATGGTATATGATTTGTGCAGAGCCCGGTCAATGGTATATGATTTGTGCAGAGCCCGGTCAATGTTATATGATTTGTGCAGAATCGGTCAATGTTATATGATTTGTGCAGAGCCCGGTCAATGGTTTATGATTTGTGCACAGCCCGGTCAATGGTTTATGATTTGTACACAGCCCGGTCAATGGTATATGATTTCTGCAGAGCCCGGTCAATGGTATATGATTTGTGCACAGCCCGGTCAATGGTTTATGATTTGTGCACAGCCCGGTCATTGGTATATGATTTGTGCAGAGCCCAGTCAATGATATATGATTTGTGCACAGCCCGGTCAACGGTATACGATTTGTGCAGAGCTCAGTCTTAAGTGTATCATTTATGCAGAGCTTAGTTACAGGTGTATAATTTGTGCAAGACCAGTCACGGGTATATGATTTGTGCAACACCAGTCACATATATGATTTGTGTAAGGCCAGTCACTGGTATGATTTGTGCAGAGCTGGTCAGTTATGATTTTTTAGTATGTTCATTTACTATGTTCACAGGTACACAATTTCTGCAGAGCCCAGTCAAAGGTATATGATTTCTGCAGAGCCCAGTCAAAGGTATATGATTTCTGCAGAGCCCAGTTAAAGGAATATGATTTGTGCAGAGCCCATTCAAAATATTATAGTTTGTGCAGAGCCCATTCAAAGGATTAGGATTTGTGAAGTGCCCAATCAAAGGATTATGATTTGTGCAGCGCCCAGTCAGAAGGATTGACTTGTGCAGCGCCCAGTCAAAGGATAATGATTTGTGCAGCGCCCAGTCAAAGGATTATGATTTTGTGCAGCGCCCAGTCAAAGGATTATGATTTGTGCAGCGCCCAGTCACAGGATTATTTGTGCTGTGCCGACTACAGGTATATGATTTTTTGTCTGTTCACAGGTACATATGTACAGAGCCCGGTCAATGGTATATGAATTGTACAGAGCCCGGGAACAGGTATATGATTGATTTGTGCAGAGCCCGGTAACAGGTATATGATTTGTGCAGAGCCCGGTAACAGGTATATGATTTGTGCAGAGGCCAGTTGCGGGTATATGATTTGTGCAGAGCCCAGTCACAGGTATATGATTTGTTTAGAGGCCAGTTCAAAGGTATATGATTCGTTTAGAGGCCAGTTCAAAGGTATATGATTTGTTCAGAGGCCAGTTCAAAGGTATATGATTTGTTCAGAGGCCAGTTCACAGGAATAGGATTTGTGCTGAGGTCAGTTCACAGGTATATGATTTGTGCTGAGGCCAGTTCACAGGTATATGATTTGTGCTGAGGCCAGTTCTCAGGTATATGATTTGTTCAGAGGCCAGTTCACAGGTATATGATTTGTTCAGAGGCCAGTTCACAGGTATATGATTTGTGCAGAGGCCAGTTCACAGGTATATGATTTGTGCAGAGGCCAGTTCACAGGTATATGATTTGTGCAGAGGCCAGTTCACAGGTATATGATTTGTGCAGAGGCCAGTTCACAGGTATATGATTTGTGCAGAGGCCAGTTCACAGGTATATGATTTGTGCAGAGGCCAGTTCACAGGTATATGATTTGTGCAGAGGCCGGTCACGGGGATATGATTTGTGCAGAGGCCGGTCACGGGGATATGATTTGTGCATAGGCCGGTCACGGGGATATGATTTGTGCAGAGGCCGGTCACGGGGATATGATTTGTGCAGAGGCTGGTCACGGGGATATGATTTGTGCAGAGGCCGGTCACGGGGATATTATTTGTGCAGAGGCCGGTCACGGGGATATGATTTGTGCAGAGGCCGGTCACGGGGATATGATTTGTGCAGAGGCCGGTCACGGGGATATGATTTGAGCAGAGGCCGGTCACGGGGATTTGATTTGAAATGATGCCGGTCACGGGGATTTGATTTGAGCAGAGGCCGGTCACGGGGATATGATTTGAGCAGAGACCGGTCACGGGGTTATGATTTGAGCAGAGACCGGTCACAGTTATAATTTTTTTATTATGTTCACAGACACATTATTTGTGCAGAGAACAGTCAGGGGATTATGATTTATGCAAAGCCCAAAGAAATATGATTGGTCACAGGTATATGATTTGTTCAAAAACAGTCACAGGTATATGATTTTTGCAAAGCCAGTCACAGGTATGATTTGTGCAGTCAGTCAGAGGTATATGATTTGTGCAGTGCCAGTCACGGTTATGATATTTTTAGTATGTTCATAGGTTCATTAATTGTGCAGAGCCCGGTCAGAGGATTATGATTTGTGCAGAGCCCATTCAAAGGAATATGATTTGTGCAGAGGCCGGTCACAGGTATATGACTTTTGCAGAGGCCGGTCACAGGTATGACTTGTGCAGAGGCCGGTCACAGGAATATGACTTGTGCAGAGGCCGTTCACAGGTATATGACTTGTGCAGAGGCCGGTCACAGGTATATGACTTGTGCAGAGGCCGGTCACAGGTATATGACTTGTGCAGAGGCCGGTCACAGGTATATGACTTGTGCAGAGGCCGGTCACAGGTATATGACTTGTGCAGAGGCCGGTCACAGGTATATGACTTGTGCAGAGGCCGGTCACAGGTATATGACTTGTGCAGAGGCCGGTCACAGGTATATGACTGGTGCAGAGGCCGGTCACAGGTATATGACTTGTGCAGAGGCCGGTCACAGGTATATGACTGGTGCAGAGGCCGGTCACAGGTATATGACTTGTGCAGAGGCCGGTCACAGGTATATGACTGGTGCAGAGGCCGGTCACAGGTATATGACTGGTGCAGAGGCCGGTCACAGGTATATGACTGGTGCAGAGGCCGGTCACAGGTATATGACTTGTGCAGAGGCCGGTCACAGGTATATGACTTGTGCAGAGGCCGGTCACAGGTATATGACTTGTGCAGAGGCCGGTCACAGGTATATGACTGGTGCAGAGGCCGGTCACAGGTATATGACTGGTGCAGAGGCCAGTCACAGGTGTATGACTTGTGCAGAGGCCAGTCACAGGTATATGACTTGTGCAGAGGCCAGTCACAGGTGTATGACTTGTGCAGAGGCCAGTCACAGGTGTATGATTTGTGCAGAGGCCAGTCACAGGTGTATGATTGGTGCAGAGGCCAGTCACAGGTGTATGATTGGTGCAGAGGCCAGTCACAGGTGTATGATTGGTGCAGAGGCCAGTCACAGGTGTATGATTGGTGCAGAGCCCGGTCACAGGTATATGATTGGTGCAGAGCCCGGTCACAGGTATATGATTGGTGCAGAGCCCGGTCACTGGTATGATTGGTGCAGAGCCCGGTCAATGGTATATGATTGGTACAGAGCCCGGTCAATGGTATATGATTTGTGCAGAGCCCGGTCAATGGTATATAATTTGTGCAGAGCCCTCTCAATGGTATATAATTTGTGCAGAGCCCTCTCAATGGTATATGATTTGTGCAGAGCCCTCTCAATGGTATATGATTTTTGCACAGCCCGGTCAATGGTTTATGATTTGTGCACAGCCCGGTCATTGGTATATGATTTGTGCAGAACCCAGTCAATGATATATGATTTGTGCAGAGCCCGGTCAACGGTATACGATTTGTGCAGAGCTCAGTCTTAAGTGTATCATTTATGCAGAGCTTAGTTACAGGTGTATAATTTGTGCAAGACCAGTCACAGGTATGTGATTTATGCAAGGCCAGTCACAGGTATGATTTGTGCAGTCAGTCAGAGGTATATGATTTGTGCAGTGCTAGTCACAGTTATGATTTTTTTAGTATATTCAGAGGTACATTAAATGTGCAGAGCCCGGTCAGAGGATTATGATTTGTGCAGAGCCCATTCAAAGGAATAAGATTTGTGCAGTGCCCAGTCAAAGGAATATGATTTGTGCAGAGGCCAGTCGCAGGTGTATGATTTTTGCAGAGGCCAGTCGCAGGTGTATGATTTGTGCAGAGGCCAGTCGCAGGTGTATGATTTGTGCAGAGGCCAGTCGCAGGTGTATGATTTGTGCAGAGGCCAGTCGCAGGTGTACGATTTGTGAAGAGGCCAGTCGCAGGTGTATGATTTGTGCAGAGGCCAGTCGCAGGTGTACTATTTGTGCAGAGGCCAGTCGCAGGTGTATGATTTGTGCAGAGGCCAGTCGCAGGTGTATGATTTGTGCAGAGGCCAGTCGCAGGTGTATGATTTGTGCAGAGGCCAGTCGCAGGTGTATGATTTGTGCAGAGGCCAGTCGCAGATGTATGATTTGTGCAGAGGCCAGTCAAAGGTGTATGATATGGGCAGAGGCCAGTCAAAGGTGTATGATTTGGGTAGAGGCCAGTCAAAGGTGTATGATTTGGGCAGAGGCCAGTCAAAGGTGTATGATTTGGGCAGAGGCCAGTCAAAGGTGTATGATTTGGGCAGAGGCCAGTCAAAGGTGTATGATTTGGGCAGAGGCCAGTCAAAGGTGTATGATTTGGGCAGAGGCCAGTCAAAGGTGTATGATTTGGGCAGAGGCCAGTCAAAGGTGTATGATTTGGGCAGAGGCCAGTCAAAGGTGTATGATTTGGGCAGAGGCCAGTCAAAGGTGTATGATTTGGGCAGAGGCCAGTCAAAGGTGTAGGATTTGGGCAGAGGCCAGTCAAAAGTGTAGGATTTGGGCAGAGGCCAGTCACAGGTGTATGATTTGTGCAGAGCCAAGTCAAAGGAATATGATTTGTGCAGAGCCCAGTCAAAGGAATATGATTTGTGCAGAGCCCAGTCAAAGGAATAGGATTTGTGCAGAGCCCAGCCAAAGGAATATGATTTGTGCAGCGCCCAGTCAGAAAGATTATTTGTGCAGCGCACAGTCAAAGGATTATGATTTGTGCAGCGCCCAGTCAGAAAGATTATTTGTGCAGCGCACAGTCAAAGGATTATGATTTGTGCAGCACCCAGTCACAGGATTATTTGTGCTGTGCCGGCCAAAGGTATAAGATTTCTGCAGTGCCAGCCAAAGGTATATGATTTTTTTGTCTGTTCACAGGTACATTTGTGCAGAGCCCGGTCAATGGTATTTGATTTGTGCAGAGCCCAGACAATGGTATTTGATTTTTGCAGAGCCCGGTCAATGGTATATGATTTGTGCAGAGCCCGGTCAATGGTATATGATTTGTGCAGAGCCCGGTCAATGGTATATGATTTGTGCAGAGCCCGGTCAATGGTATATGATTTGTGCAGAGCCCGGTCAATGGTATATGATTTGTGCAGAGCCCGGTCAATGGTATATGATTTGTGCAGAGCCCGGTCAATGGTATATGATTTGTGCAGAGCCCTCTCAATGGTTTATGATTTGTGCAGAGCCCTCTCAATGGTTTATGATTTGTGCAGAGCCCGGTCAATGGTTTATGATTTGTGCACAGCCCGGTCAATGGTATATGATTTCTGCAGAGCCCGGTCAATGGTATATGATTTGTGCAGAGCCCGGTCAATGGTATATGATTTGTGCAGAGCCCGGTCAATGGTATATGATTTGTGCAGAGCCCGGTCAACGGTATACGATTTGTGCAGAGCCCAGTCTTAAGTGTATCATTTATGCAGAGCTTAGTTACAGGTGTATAATTTGTGCAAGACCAGTCACAGGTATATGATTTGTGCAAGACCAGTCACATATATGATTTGTGTAAGGCCAGTCACTGGTATGATTTGTGCAGAGCTGGTAAGTTATGATTTTTTAGTATGTTCATTTACTATGTTCACAGGTACACGATTTGTGCAGAGCCCAGTCAAAGGTATATGATTTCTGCAGAGCCCAGTCAAAGGTATATGATTTCTGCAGAGCCCAGTCAAAGGTATATGATTTCTGCAGAGCCCAGTCAAAGGTATATGATTTCTGCAGAGCCCAGTTAAAGGAATATGATTTGTGCAGAGCCCATTAAAAATATTATAGTTTGTGCAGAGCCCATTCAAAGGATTAGGATTTGTGAAGTGCCCAATCAAAGGATTATGATTTGTGCAGCGCCCAGTCAGAAGGATTGACTTTTGCAGCGCCCAGTCAAAGGATAATGATTTGTGCAGCGCCCAGTCAAAGGATTATGATTTTGTGCAGCGCCTAGTCAAAAGATTATGATTTGTGCAGCGCCCAGTCACAGGATTATTTATGCTGTGCCGACTACAGGTATATGATTTTTTGTCTGTTCACAGGTACATATGTACAGAGCGCGGTCAATGGTATATGATTTGTACAGGGCCCGGTAACAGGTATACGATTGATTTGTGCAGAGCCCGGTAACAGGTATATGATTTGTGCAGAGCCCGGTAACAGGTATATGATTTGTGCAGAGGCCAGTTCAAAGGTATATGATTTGTTCAGAGGCCAGTTCAAAGGTATATGATTTGTGCTGAGGCCAGTTCACAGGTATATGATTTGTGCTGAGGCCAGTTCACAGGTATATGATTTGTGCTGAGGCCATTTCACAGGTATATGATTTGTGCTGAGGCCAGTTCACAGGTATATGATTTGTGCTGAGGCCAGTTCACAGGTATATGATTTGTGCTGAGGCCAGTTCACAGGTATATGATTTTTGCTGAGGCTAGTTCACAGGTATATGATTTGTTCAGAGGCCAGTTGACAGGTATATGATTTTTGCAGAGGCCAGTTCACAGGTATGTGATTTTTGCAGAGGCCAGTTCACAGGTATATGATTTGTGCAGAGGCCAGTTCACAGGTATATGATTTGTGCAGAGGCCAGTTCACAGGTATATGATTTGTGCAGAGGCCAGTTCACAGGTATATGATTTGTGCAGAGGCCAGTTCACAGGTATATGATTTGTGCAGAGTCCAGTTCACAGGTATATGATTTGTGCAGAGGCCAGTTCACAGGTATATGATTTGTGCAGAGGCCAGTTCACAGGTATATGATTTGTGCAGAGGCCAGTTCACAGGTATATGATTTGTGCAGAGGCCAGTTCACAGGTATATGATTTGTGCAGAGGCCAGTTCACAGGTATATGATTTGTGCAGAGGCCAGTTCACAGGTATATGATTTGTGCAGAGGCCAGTTCACAGGTATATGATTTGTGCAGAGGACAGTTCACAGGTATATGATTTGTGCAGAGGCCAGTTCACAGGTATATGATTGGTGCAGAGGTCAGTATCAGTTATATGATTGGTGCAGAGGCCAGTCACAGGTATATGATTGGTGCAGAGGCCAGTCACAGGTGTATGATTGGTGCAGAGGCCAGTCACAGGTATATGATTGGTGCAGAGCCCGGTCAATGGTATTTGATTGGTGCAGAGCCCGGTCAGTGGTATATGATTGGTGCAGAGCCCGGTCAATGGTATATGATTTGTGCAGAGCCCGGTCAATGGTATATGATTTGTGCAGAGCCCGGTCAATGGTATATGATTTTTGCAGAGCCCGGTCAATGGTATATGATTTGTGCAGAGCCTGGTCAATGGTATATGATTTGTGCAGAGCCCGGTCAATGGTATATGATTTGTGCAGAGCCCTCTCAATGGTATATGATTTGTGCAGAGCCCTCTCAATGGTATATGATTTCTGCAGAGCCCTCTCAATGGTATATGATTTTTGCACAGCCCGGTCAATGGTTTATGATTTGTGCAGAGCCCGGTCAATGGTATATGATTTGTGCAGAGCCCGGTCAATGGTATATGATTTGTGCAGAGCCCGGTCAATGGTATATGATTTGTGCAGAGCCCGGTCAACGGTATACGATTTGTGCAGAGCTCAGTCTTAAGTGTATCATTCATGCAGAGCTTAGATACAGGTGTATAATTTGTGCAAGTCCAGTCACAGGTATATGATTTGTGCAAGACCAGTCACATATATGATTTGTGTAAGGCCAGTCACAGTTTTGATTTGTGCAGAGCTGGTCAGTTATGATTTTTTAGTATGTTCATTTACTATGTTCACAGGTATATGATTTCTGCAGAGCCCAGTCAAAGGTATATGATTTCTGCAGAGCCCAGTCAAAGGTATATGATTTCTGCAGAGCCCAGTTAAAGGAATATGATTTGTGCAGAGCCCATTCAAAATATTATAGTTTGTGCAGATCCCATTCATAGGATTAGGATTTGTGAAGTGCCCAATCAAAGGATTATGATTTGTGCAGCGCCCAGTCAGAAGGATTGACTTTTGCAGCGCCCAGTCAAAGGATAATGATTTGTGCAGTGCCCAGTCAAAGGATTATGATTTTGTGCAGCGCCCAGTCAAAGGATTATGATTTGTGCAGCGCCTAGTCACAGGATTATTTGTGCTGTGCCGACTACAGGTATATGATTTTTTGTCTGTTCACAGGTATATATGTACAGAACCCGGTCAATGGTATATGATTTGTACAGAGCACGGTAACAGGTATATGATTGATTTGTGCAGAGCCCGGTAACAGGTATATGATTTGTGCAGAGCCCGGTAACAGGTATATGATTTGTGCAGAGGCCAGTCACGGGTATATGATTTGTGCAGAGCCCAGTCACGGGTATATGATTTGTGCAGAGCACAGTCACAGGTATATGATTTGTGCAGAGCCCAGTCACAGGTATATGATTTGTGCAGAGGCCAGTTCACAGGTATATGATTTGTGCTGAGGCCAGTTCACAGGTATATGATTTGTGCAGAGCCCAGTCACAGGTATATGATTTGTGCTGAGGCCAGTTCAAAGGTATATGATTTGTTCAGAGGCCAGTTCAAAGGTATATGATTTGTTCAGAGGCCAGTTCAAAGGTATATGATTTGTTCAGAGGCCAGTTCACAGGTATATGATTTGTGCTGAGGCCAGTTCACAGGTATATGATTTGTGCTGAGGCCAGTTCACAGGTATATGATTTGTGCTGAGGCCAGTTCAAAGGTATATGATTTGTGCTGAGGCCAGTTCAAAGGTATATGATTTGTGCTGAGGCCAGTTCACAGGTATATGATTTGTGCTGAGGCCAGTTCACAGGTATATGATTTGTGCTGAGGCCAGTTCAAAGGTATATGATTTGTGCTGAGGCCAGTTCACAGGTATATGATTTGTACTGAGGAGAGTTCACAGGTATATGATTTATGCAGAGGCCAGTTCAGAGGTATATGATTTGTGCAGAGGCCAGTTCAGAGGTATATGATTTGTGCAGAGGCCAGTTCAGAGGTATATGATTTGTGCAGAGGCCAGTTCACAGGTATATGATTTGTGCAGAGGCCAGTTCACAGGTATATGATTTGTGCAGAGGCCAGTTCACAGGTATATGATTTGTGCAGAGGCCAGTCACGGGGAAATGATTTGTGCAGAGGCCGGTCACGGAGATATGATTTGAGCAGAGGCCGGTCACGGGGATATGATTTGAGCAGAGGCCGGTCACGGGGATATGATTTGAGCAGAGACCGGTCACGGGGATATGATTTGAGCAGAGGCCGGTCACGGGGATATGATTTGAGCAGAGGCCGGTCACGGGGATATGATTTGAGCAGAGGCCGGTCACGGGGATATGATTTGAGCAGAGGCCGGTCACGGGGATATGATTTGAGCAGAGGCCGGTCACGGGGATATGATTTGAGCAGAGGCCGGTCACGGGGATATGATTTGAGCAGAGGCCGGTCACGGGGATATGATTTGAGCAGAGGCCGGTCACGGGGATATGATTTGAGCAGAGGCCGGTCACGGGGATATGATTTGAGCAGAGGCCGGTCACGGGGATATGATTTGAGCAGAGGCCGGTCAAGGGGATATGATTTGAGAAGAGGCCGGTCACGGGGATATGATTTGAGCAGAGGCCGGTCACGGGGATATGATTTGAGCAGAGGCCGGTCACGGGGATATGATTTGAGCAGAGGCCGGTCACGGGGATATGATTTGAGCAGAGGCCGGTCACGGGGATATGATTTGAGCAGAGGCCGGTCACGGGGATATGATTTGAGCAGAGGCCGGTCACGGGGATATGATTTGTGCAGAGGCCGGTCACGGGGATATGATTTGTGCAGAGGCCGGTCACGGGGATATGATTTGTGCAGAGGCCGGTCACGGGGATATGATTTGTGCAGAGGCCGGTCACGGGGATATGATTTGTGCAGAGGCCGGTCACGGGAAAATGATTTGAGCAGAGGCCGGTCACGGGGATAGATTTGAGCAGAGGCCGGTCACGGGGATATGATTTGAGCTGAGGCCGGTCACGGGGATATGATTTGAGCTGAGGCAGGTCACGGAGATATGATTTGAGCTGAGGCCGGTCACGGGGATATGATTTGAGCAGAGGCCGGTCATGGATTTGTGCAGAGGCCGGCCACGGGGAAATGATTTGTGCAGAGGCCGGCCACGGGGAAATGATTTGTGCAGAGGCCGGCCACGGGGAAATGATTTGTGCAGAGGCCGGCCACGGGGAAATGATTTGTGCAGAGGCCGGCCACGGGGATATGATTTGTGCAGAGGCCGGCCACGGGGAAATGATTTGTGCAGAGGCCGGCCACGGGGAAATGATTTGTGCAGAGGCCGGCCACTGGGAAATGATTTGTGCAGAGGCCGGCCACGGGGAAATGATTTGTGCAGAGGCCGGCCACGGGGAAATGATTTGTGCAGAGGCCGGCCACGGGGAAATGATTTGTGCAGAGGCCGGCCACGGGGAAATGATTTGTGCAGAGGCCGGCCACGGGGAATGATTTGTGCAGAGGCCGGCCACGGGGAAATGATTTGTGCAGAGGCCGGCCACGGGGATATGATTTGTGCAGAGGCCGGCCACGGGGATATGATTCGTGCAGAGGCCGGCCACGGGGATATGATTTGTGCAGAGGCCGGCCACGGGGATATGATTTGTGCAGAGGCCAGCCACGGGGATAGATTTGTGCAGAGGCCGGCCACGGGGATAGGATTTGTGCAGAGGCCGGCCACGGGGATATGATTTGTGCAGAGGCCGGCCACGGGGATATGATTTGTGCAGAGGCCGGCCACGGGGATATGATTTGTGCAGAGGCCGGCCACGGGGATATGATTTGTGCAGACGCCGGCCACGGGGATATGATTTGTGCAGAGGCCTGTCACAGTTATAATTTTTTTATTATGTTCACAGACACATTATTTGTGCAGAGAACAGTCAGGGGATTATGATTTATGCAGAGCCCAAAGAAATATGATTGGTCACAGGTATATGATTTGTTCAAAAACAGTCACAGGTGTATGATTTATGCAAAGCCAGTCACAGGTATGATTTGTGCAGAGTCAGTCAGAGGTATATGATTTGTGCAGTGCCAGTCACGTTATGATATTTTTAGTATGTTCATAGGTTCATTAATTGTGCAGAGCCCGGTCAGAGGATTATGATTTGTGCAGAGCCTATTCAAAGGAATATGATTTGTGCAGTGCCCAGTCAAAGGAATTTGATTTGTGCAGATCCCAGTCAAAGGAATATGATTTTTGCAGAGGCCGGTCACAGGTATATGACTTGTGCAGAGGCCAGTCACAGGTATATGACTTGTGCAGAGGCCAGTCACAGGTATATGACTTGTGCAGAGGCCACTTTCAGGTATATGACTTGTGCAGAGGCCAGTCACAGGTATATGACTTGTGCAGAGGCCAGTCACAGGTATATGACTTGTGCAGAGGCCAGTCACAGGTATATGACTTGTGCAGAGGCCAGTCACAGGTATATGACTTGTGCAGAGGCCAGTCACAGGTATATGACTTGTGCAGAGGCCAGTCACAGGTATATGACTTATGCAGAGGCCAGTCACAGGTATATGATTGGTGCAGAGGCCAGTCACAGGTATATGATTGGTGCAGAGGCCAGTCACAGGTATATGATTGGTGCAGAGGCAAGTCACAGGTATATGATTTGTGCTGAGGCCAGTTCAAAGGTATATGATTTGTGCTGAGGCCAGTTCAAAGGTATATGATTTGTGCTGAGGCCAGTTCACAGGTATATGATTTGTGCTGAGGCCAGTTCACAGGTATATGATTTGTGCTGAGGCCAGTTCAAAGGTATATGATTTGTGCTGAGGCCAGTTCACAGGTATATGATTTGTACTGAGGAGAGTTCACAGGTATATGATTTGTGCAGAGGCCAGTTCAGAGGTATATGATTTGTGCAGAGGCCAGTTCAGAGGTATATGATTTGTGCAGAAGCCAGTTCAGAGGTATATGATTTGTGCAGAGGCCAGTTCACAGGTATATGATTTGTGCAGAGGCCAGTTCACAGGTATATGATTTGTGCAGAGGCCAGTTCACAGGTATATGATTTGTGCAGAGGTCAGTTCACAGGTATATGATTTGTGCAGAGGCCAGTTCACAGGTATATGATTTGTGCAGAGGCCGGTCACGGGGAAATGATTTGTGCAGAGGCCGGTCACGGAGATATGATTTGAGCAGAGGCCGGTCACGGGGATATGATTTGAGCAGAGGCCGGTCACGGGGATATGATTTGAGCAGAGGCCGGTCACTAGGATATGATTTGAGCAGAGGCCGGTCACGGGGATATGATTTGAGCAGAGGCCGGTCACGGGGATATGATTTGAGCAGAGGCCGGTCACGGGGATATGATTTGAGCAGAGGCCGGTCACGGGGATATGATTTGAGCAGAGGCCGGTCACGGGGATATGATTTGAGCAGAGGCCGGTCACGGGGATATGATTTGAGCAGAGGCCGGTCACGGGGATATGATTTGAGCAGAGGCCGGTCACGGGGATATGATTTGAGCAGAGGCCGGTCACGGGGATATGATTTGAGCAGAGGCCGGTCACGGGGATATGATTTGAGCAGAGCCGGTCACGGGGATATGATTTGAGCAGAGGCCGGTCACGGGGATATGATTTGAGCAGAGGCCGGTCACGGGGATATGATTTGAGCAGAGGCCGGTCACGGGGATATGATTTGTGCAGAGGCCGGTCACGGGGATATGATTTGTGCAGAGGCCGGTCACGGGGATATGATTTGTGCAGAGGCCGGTCACGGGGATATGATTTGTGCAGAGGCCGGTCACGGGGATATGATTTGTGCAGAGGCCGGTCACGGGGATATGATTTGAGCAGAGGCCGGTCACGGGGATATGATTTGAGCAGAGGCCGGTCACGGGGATATGATTTGAGCAGAGGCCGGTCACGGGGATATGATTTGAGCTGAGGCCAGGTCACGGGATATGATTTGAGCAGAGGCCGGTCACGGGGATATGATTTGAGCAGAGGCCGGTCACGGGGATATGATTTGAGCAGAGGCCGGTCACGGGGATATGATTTGTGCAGAGGCCGGCACGGGGATATGATTTGTGCAGAGGCCGGCACGGGGATATGATTTGTGCAGAGGCCGGCCACGGGGATATGATTTGTGCAGAGGCCGGCCACGGGGATATGATTTGTGCAGAGGCCGGCCACGGGGAAATGATTTGTGCAGAGGCCGGCCACGGGGAAATGATTTGTGCAGAGGCCGGCCACGGGGAAATGATTTGTGCAGAGGCCGGCCACGGGGAAATGATTTGTGCAGAGGCCGGCCACGGGGAAATGATTTGTGCAGAGGCCGGCCACGGGGAAATGATTTGTGCAGAGGCCGGCCACGGGGAAATGATTTGTGCAGAGGCCGGCCACGGGGATATGATTTGTGCAGAGGCCGGCCACGGGGATATGATTTGTGCAGAGGCCGGCCACGGGGATAGATTTGTGCAGAGGCCGGCCACGGGGATATGATTTGTGCAGAGGCCGGCCACGGGGATATGATTTGTGCAGAGGCCGGCCACGGGGATAGGATTTGTGCAGAGGCCGGCCACGGGGATAGGATTTGTGCAGAGGCCGGCCACGGGGATAGGATTTGTGCAGAGGCCGGCCACGGGGATAGGATTTGTGCAGAGGCCGGCCACGGGGATAGGATTTGTGCAGAGGCCGGCCACGGGGATAGGATTTGTGCAGAGGCCGGCCACGGGGATAGGATTTGTGCAGAGGCCGGCCACGGGGATAGGATTTGTGCAGAGGCCGGCCACGGGGATAGGATTTGTGCAGAGGCCGGCCACGGGGATAGGATTTGTGCAGAGGCCGGCCACGGGGATATGATTTGTGCAGAGGCCGGCCACGGGGATATGATTTGTGCAGAGGCCGGCCACGGGGATATGATTTGTGCAGAGGCCGGCCACGGGGATATGATTTGTGCAGAGGCCGGCCACGGGGATATGATTTGTGCAGAGGCCGGCCACGGGGATATGATTTGTGCAGAGGCCGGCACGGGGATATGATTTGTGCAGAGGCCGGTCACAGTTATAATTTTTTTATTATGTTCACAGACACATTATTTGTGCAGAGAACAGTCAGGGGATTATGATTTATGCAGAGCCCAAAGAAATATGATTGGTCAGAGGTATATGATTTGTTCAAAAACAGTCACAGGTGTATGATTTATGCAAAGCCAGTCACAGGTATGATTTGTGCAGAGTCAGAGGTATATGATTTGTGCAGTGCCAGTCACGTTATGATATTTTTAGTATGTTCATAGGTTCATTAATTGTGCAGAGCCCGGTCAGAGGATTATGATTTGTGCAGAGCCTATTCAAAGGATTATGATTTGCGCAGTGCCCAGTCAAAGGAATTTGATTTGTGCAGATCCCAGTCAAAGGAATATGATTTTTGCAGAGGCCAGTCACAGGTATATGACTTGTGCAGAGGCCAGTCACAGGTATATGACTTGTGCAGAGGCCAGTCACAGGTATATGACTTGTGCAGAGGCCAGTCACAGGTATATGACTTGTGCAGAGGCCAGTCACAGGTATATGACTTGTGCAGAGGCCAGTCACAGGTATATGACTTGTGCAGAGGCCAGTCACAGGTATATGACTTGTGCAGAGGCCAGTCACAGGTATATGACTTGTGCAGAGGCCAGTCACAGGTATATGACTTGTGCAGAGGCCAGTCACAGGTATATGACTTGTGCAGAGGCCAGTCACAGGTATATGACTTGTGCAGAGGCCAGTCACAGGTATATGACTTGTGCAGAGGCCAGTCACAGGTATATGACTTGTGCAGAGGCCAGTCACAGGTATATGACTTGTGCAGAGGCCAGTCACAGGTATAAGACTTGTGCAGAGGCCAGTCACAGGTATATGACTTGTGCAGAGGCCAGTCACAGGTATATGATTGGTGCAGAGGCCAGTCACAGGTATATGATTGGTGCAGAGGCCAGTCACAGGTATATGATTGGTGCAGAGGCCAGTCACAGGTATATGATTGGTGCAGCGCCCAGTCACAGGTATATGATTGGTGCAGCGCCCAGTCAAAGGATTATTTGTGCTGTGCCGGCCACAGGTATAAGATTTCTGCATTACCAGCCAAAGGTATATGATTTTTTCGTCTGTTCACAGGTACATTCGTGCAGAGCCCGGTCAATTGTATATGATTTGTGCAGAGCCCGGTCAATTGTATATGATTTGTGCAGAGCCCGGTCAATTGTATATGATTTGTGCAGAGCCCGGTCAATGGTATATGATTTGTGCACAGCCCGGTCAATGGTATATCATTTGTGCACAGCCCGGTCAATGGTATATCATTTGTGCACAGCCCGGTCAATGGTATATGATTTGTGCACAGCCCGGTCAATGGTATATGATTTGTGCACAGCCCGGTCAATGGTATATGATTTGTGCACAGCCCGGTCAACGGTATATGATTTGTGCAGAGCCCCGTCAACGGTATATGATTTGTGCAGAGCCCAGTCTTAAGTGTATCATTTATGCAGAGCTTAGTTACAGGTGTATAATTTACGCAGAGCCCAGTTAGAGGTATATGATTTGTGCAGGACCAGTCTCAGGTATATGATTTGTGCAAGGCCAGTCACAGGCATATGATTTGTTTAAGGCCAGTCACAGGTATGATTTGTGCAGAGCTGGTCAGTTATGATTTTTTTTTAGTAGGTTCATTTACTATGTTCACAGGTACATGATTTCTGCAGAGCCCAGTCAAAGGTATATGATTTCTGCAGAGCCCAGTTAAAGGAATATGAGTTGTGCAGAGCCCATTCAAATTATTATGACATTCAAATTATTATGGTTTGTGCAGAGCCCGGTCAATGGGGTATGATTTGGGCAGAGCCCGGTCTTAAGTGTGTGATTTATGCAGAGCTTAATCACAGGTGTATAATTTGTACAGAGGCCAGTCACAGGTATATGATTTGTGCAGAGGCCAGTCACAGGTATATGATTTGTGCTGAGGCCAGTTCACGGTATATGATTTGTGCTGAGGCCAGTTCACAGGTATATGATTTGTTCAGAGGCCAGTCAAAGGTATATGATTTGTGCTGAGGCCAGTTCACAGGTATATGATTTGTGCTGAGGCCAGTTCACAGGTATATGATTTGTGCTGAGGCCAGTTCACAGGTATATGATTTGTGCAGAGGCCAGTTCACAGGTATATGATTTGTGCAGAGGACAGTTCACAGGTATATGATTTGTGCTGAGGCCAGTTCACAGGTATATGATTTGTGCAGAGGCCAGTTCACAAGGTATATGATTTGTGCAGAGGCCAGTTCACAGGTATATGATTTGTACTGAGGAGAGTCACAGGTATATGATTTGTGCAGAGGCCAGTTCACAGGTATATGATTTGTGCAGAGGCCAGTTCACAGGTATATGATTTGTGCAGAGGCCAGTTCACAGGTATATGATTTGTGCAGAGGCCAGTTCACAGGTATATGATTTGTGCAGAGGCTAGTCAGAGGTATATGATTTGTGCAGAGGCCAGTTCAGAGGTATATGATTTGTGCAGAGGCCGGTCACGGTATATGATTTGAGCAGAGGCCGGTCACGGGATATGATTTGAGCAGAGGCCGGTCACAGGGATATGATTTGAGCAGAGGCCGGTCACGAGGTATATGATTTGAGCAGAGGCCGGTCACGGGGATATGATTTGTGCAGAGGCCGGTCACGGGGATATGATTTGTGCAGAGGCCGGCCACGGGGATATGATTTGAGCAGAGGCCGGTCACGGGGATATGATTTGAGCAGAGGCCGGTCACGGGGATATGATTTGAACAGAGGCCGGTCACGGGGATATGATTTGAGCAGAGGCCGGTCACGGGGATATGATTTGAGCAGAGGCCGGTCACGGGGATATGATTTGAGCAGAGGCCGTCACGGGGATATGATTTGAGCAGAGGCCGGTCACGGGGATATGATTTGAGCAGAGGCCGGTCACGGGGATATGATTTGAGCAGAGGCCGTCACGGGGATATGATTTGTGCAGAGGCCGGTCACGGGGATATGATTTGTGCAGAGGCCGGTCACGGGGATATGATTTGAGCAGAGGCCGGTCACGGGGATATGATTTGAGCAGAGGCCGGTCACGGGGATATGATTTTGCAGAGGCCGGTCACGGGGATATGATTTGTGCAGAGGCCGGTCACGGGGATATGATTTGTGCAGAGGCCGGTCACGGGGATATGATTTGAGCAGAGGCCGGTCACGGGGATATGATTTGAGCAGAGGCCGGTCACGGGATATGATTTGAGCAGAGGCCGGTCACGGGGATATGATTTGAGCAGAGGCCGGTCACGGGGATATGATTTGAGCAGAGGCCGGTCACGGGGATATGATTTGAGCAGAGGCCGGTCACGGGGATATGATTTGAGCAGAGGCCGGTCACGGGGATATGATTTGAGCAGAGGCCGGTCACGGGGATATGATTTGCAGAGGCCGGCACGGGGATATGATTTGTGCAGAGGCCGGACACGGGGATATGATTTGTGCAGAGGCCGGTCACGGGGATATGATTTGTGCAGAGGCCGTCACGGGGATATGATTTGTGCAGAGGCCGTCACGGTATGATTTATGCAGAGGCCGTTACAGGGTATGATTTAGCAGAGCCGTTACGGGGATATGATTTGTGCAGAGGCCGGTCACAGGGGATATGATTTGTGCAGAGGCCGGTCACGGGGATATGATTTGAGAGGCCGGTCACGGGGATATGATTTGAGCAGAGGCCGGTCACGGGGATATGATTTGAGAAGAGGCCGGTCACGGGGATATGATTTGAGCAGAGGCCGGTCACGGGGATATGATTTGAGCAGAGGCCGGTCACGGGGATATGATTTGAGCAGAGGCCGGTCACGGGGATATGATTTGAGCAGAGGCCGGTCACGGGGATATGATTTGAGCAGAGGCCGGTCACGGGGATATGATTTGAGCAGAGGCCGGTCACGGGGATATGATTTGTGCAGAGGCCGGTCACGGGGATATGATTTGTGCAGAGGCCGGTCACGGGGATATGATTTGTGCAGAGGCCGGTCACGGGGATATGATTTGTGCAGAGGCCGGTCACGGGGATATGATTTGTGCAGAGGCCGGTCACGGGGATATGATTTGAGCAGAGGCCGGTCACGGGGAATGATTTGAGCAGAGGCCGGTCACGGGGATATGATTTGAGCAGAGGCCGGTCACGGGGATATGATTTGAGCTGAGGCCGGTCACGGGGATATGATTTGAGCTGAGGCGGTCACGGAGATATGATTTGAGCTGAGGCCGGTCACGGGGATATGATTTGAGCAGAGGCCGGTCATGGATTTGTGCAGAGGCCGGCCACGGGGAAATGATTTGTGCAGAGGCCGGCCACGGGGAAATGATTTGTGCAGAGGCCGGCCACGGGGAAATGATTTGTGCAGAGGCCGGCCACGGGGAAATGATTTGTGCAGAGGCCGGCCACGGGGAAATGATTTGTGCAGAGGCCGGCCACGGGGAAATGATTTGTGCAGAGGCCGGCCACGGGGAAATGATTTGTGCAGAGGCCGGCCACGGGAAATGATTTGTGCAGAGGCCGGCCACGGGGAAATGATTTGTGCAGAGGCCGGCCACGGGGAAATGATTTGTGCAGAGGCCGGCCACGGGGAAATGATTTGTGCAGAGGCCGGCCACGGGGAAATGATTTGTGCAGAGGCCGGCCACGGGGAAATGATTTGTGCAGAGGCCGGCCACGGGGTATGATTTGTGCAGAGGCCGGCCACGGGGAATGATTTGTGCAGAGGCCGGCCACGGGGATATGATTTGTGCAGAGGCCGGCCACGGGGATATGATTTGTGCAGAGGCCGGCCACGGGGATATGATTTGTGCAGAGGCCGGCCACGGGGATATGATTTGTGCAGAGGCCGGCCACGGGGATAGGATTTGTGCAGAGGCCGGCCACGGGGATATGATTTGTGCAGAGGCCGGCCACGGGGATATGATTTGTGCAGAGGCCGGCCACGGGGATATGATTTGTGCAGAGGCCGGCCACGGGGATATGATTTGTGCAGAGGCCGGCCACGGGGATATGATTTGTGCAGACGCCGGCCACGGGGATATGATTTGTGCAGAGGCCTGTCACAGTTATAATTTTTGTATTATGTTCACAGACACATTATTTGTGCAGAGAACAGTCAGGGGATTATGATTTATGCAGAGCCCAAAGAAATATGATTGGTCACAGGTATATGATTTGTTCAAAAACAGTCACAGGTGTATGATTTATGCAAAGCCAGTCACAGGTATGATTTGTGCAGAGTCAGTCAGAGGTATATGATTTGTGCAGTGCCAGTCACGTTATGATATTTTTAGTATGTTCATAGGTTCATTAATTGTGCAGAGCCCGGTCAGAGGATTATGATTTGTGCAGAGCCTATTCAAAGGAATATGATTTGTGCAGTGCCCAGTCAAAGGAATTTGATTTGTGCAGATCCCAGTCAAAGGAATATGATTTTTGCAGAGGCCGGTCACAGGTATATGACTTGTGCAGAGGCCAGTCACAGGTATATGACTTGTGCAGAGGCCAGTCACAGGTATATGACTTGTGCAGAGGCCACTTTCAGGTATATGACTTGTGCAGAGGCCAGTCACAGGTATATGACTTGTGCAGAGGCCAGTCACAGGTATATGACTTGTGCAGAGGCCAGTCACAGGTATATGACTTGTGCAGAGGCCAGTCACAGGTATATGACTTGTGCAGAGGCCAGTCACAGGTATATGACTTGTGCAGAGGCCAGTCACAGGTATATGACTTATGCAGAGGCCAGTCACAGGTATATGATTGGTGCAGAGGCCAGTCACAGGTATATGATTGGTGCAGAGGCCAGTCACAGGTATATGATTGGTGCAGAGGCAAGTCACAGGTATATGATTTGTGCTGAGGCCAGTTCAAAGGTATATGATTTGTGCTGAGGCCAGTTCAAAGGTATATGATTTGTGCTGAGGCCAGTTCACAGGTATATGATTTGTGCTGAGGCCAGTTCACAGGTATATGATTTGTGCTGAGGCCAGTTCAAAGGTATATGATTTGTGCTGAGGCCAGTTCACAGGTATATGATTTGTACTGAGGAGAGTTCACAGGTATATGATTTGTGCAGAGGCCAGTTCAGAGGTATATGATTTGTGCAGAGGCCAGTTCAGAGGTATATGATTTGTGCAGAAGCCAGTTCAGAGGTATATGATTTGTGCAGAGGCCAGTTCACAGGTATATGATTTGTGCAGAGGCCAGTTCACAGGTATATGATTTGTGCAGAGGCCAGTTCACAGGTATATGATTTGTGCAGAGGTCAGTTCACAGGTATATGATTTGTGCAGAGGCCAGTTCACAGGTATATGATTTGTGCAGAGGCCGGTCACGGGGAAATGATTTGTGCAGAGGCCGGTCACGGAGATATGATTTGAGCAGAGGCCGGTCACGGGGATATGATTTGAGCAGAGGCCGGTCACGGGGATATGATTTGAGCAGAGGCCGGTCACTAGGATATGATTTGAGCAGAGGCCGGTCACGGGGATATGATTTGAGCAGAGGCCGGTCACGGGGATATGATTTGAGCAGAGGCCGGTCACGGGGATATGATTTGAGCAGAGGCCGGTCACGGGGATATGATTTGAGCAGAGGCCGGTCACGGGGATATGATTTGAGCAGAGGCCGGTCACGGGGATATGATTTGAGCAGAGGCCGGTCACGGGGATATGATTTGAGCAGAGGCCGGTCACGGGGATATGATTTGAGCAGAGGCCGGTCACGGGGATATGATTTGAGCAGAGGCCGGTCACGGGGATATGATTTGAGCAGAGGCCGGTCACGGGGATATGATTTGAGCAGAGGCCGGTCACGGGGATATGATTTGAGCAGAGGCCGGTCACGGGGATATGATTTGTGCAGAGGCCGGTCACGGGGATATGATTTGTGCAGAGGCCGGTCACGGGGATATGATTTGTGCAGAGGCCGGTCACGGGGATATGATTTGTGCAGAGGCCGGTCACGGGGATATGATTTGTGCAGAGGCCGGTCACGGGGATATGATTTGAGCAGAGGCCGGTCACGGGGATATGATTTGAGCAGAGGCCGGTCACGGGGATATGATTTGAGCAGAGGCCGGTCACGGGGATATGATTTGAGCTGAGGCCGGTCACGGGGATATGATTTGAGCTGAGGCCGGTCACGGGGATATGATTTGAGCAGAGGCCGGTCACGGGGATATGATTTGAGCAGAGGCCGGTCACGGGGATAATGATTTTGCAGAGGCCGGCCACGGGGAAATGATTTGTGCAGAGGCCGGCACGGGGAAATGATTTGTGCAGAGGCCGGCCACGGGGATATGATTTGTGCAGAGGCCGGCCACGGGGATATGATTTGTGCAGAGGCCGGCCACGGGGATATGATTTGTGCAGAGGCCGGCCACGGGGAAATGATTTGTGCAGAGGCCGGCCACGGGGAAATGATTTGTGCAGAGGCCGGCCACGGGGAAATGATTTGTGCAGAGGCCGGCCACGGGGAAATGATTTGTGCAGAGGCCGGCCACGGGGAAATGATTTGTGCAGAGGCCGGCCACGGGGAAATGATTTGTGCAGAGGCCGGCCACGGGGAAATGATTTGTGCAGAGGCCGGCCACGGGGATATGATTTGTGCAGAGGCCGGCCACGGGGATAGATTTGTGCAGAGGCCGGCCACGGGGATAGGATTTGTGCAGAGGCCGGCCACGGGGATAGGATTTGTGCAGAGGCCGGCCACGGGGATAGGATTTGTGCAGAGGCCGGCCACGGGGATAGGATTTGTGCAGAGGCCGGCCACGGGGATAGGATTTGTGCAGAGGCCGGCCACGGGGATAGGATTTGTGCAGAGGCCGGCCACGGGGATAGGATTTGTGCAGAGGCCGGCCACGGGGATAGGATTTGTGCAGAGGCCGGCCACGGGGATAGGATTTGTGCAGAGGCCGGCCACGGGGATAGGATTTGTGCAGAGGCCGGCCACGGGGATAGGATTTGTGCAGAGGCCGGCCACGGGGATAGGATTTGTGCAGAGGCCGGCCACGGGGATAGGATTTGTGCAGAGGCCGGCCACGGGGATATGATTTGTGCAGAGGCCGGCCACGGGGATATGATTTGTGCAGAGGCCGGCCACGGGATATGATTTGTGCAGAGGCCGGCCACGGGGATATGATTTGTGCAGAGGCCGGCCACGGGGATATGATTTGTGCAGAGGCCGGTCACAGTTATAATTTTTTTATTATGTTCACAGACACATTATTTGTGCAGAGAACAGTCAGGGGATTATGATTTATGCAGAGCCCAAAGAAATATGATTGGTCAGAGGTATATGATTTGTTCAAAAACAGTCACAGGTGTATGATTTATGCAAAGCCAGTCACAGGTATGATTTGTGCAGAGTCAGAGGTATATGATTTGTGCAGTGCCAGTCACGTTATGATATTTTTAGTATGTTCATAGGTTCATTAATTGTGCAGAGCCCGGTCAGAGGATTATGATTTGTGCAGAGCCTATTCAAAGGATTATGATTTGCGCAGTGCCCAGTCAAAGGAATTTGATTTGTGCAGATCCCAGTCAAAGGAATATGATTTTTGCAGAGGCCAGTCACAGGTATATGACTTGTGCAGAGGCCAGTCACAGGTATATGACTTGTGCAGAGGCCAGTCACAGGTATATGACTTGTGCAGAGGCCAGTCACAGGTATATGACTTGTGCAGAGGCCAGTCACAGGTATATGACTTGTGCAGAGGCCAGTCACAGGTATATGACTTGTGCAGAGGCCAGTCACAGGTATATGACTTGTGCAGAGGCCAGTCACAGGTATATGACTTGTGCAGAGGCCAGTCACAGGTATATGACTTGTGCAGAGGCCAGTCACAGGTATATGACTTGTGCAGAGGCCAGTCACAGGTATATGACTTGTGCAGAGGCCAGTCACAGGTACATGACTTGTGCAGAGGCCAGTCACAGGTATATGACTTGTGCAGAGGCCAGTCACAGGTATAAGACTTGTGCAGAGGCCAGTCACAGGTATAAGACTTGTGCAGAGGCCAGTCACAGGTATATGACTTGTGCAGAGGCCAGTCACAGGTATATGATTGGTGCAGAGGCCAGTCACAGGTATATGATTGGTGCAGAGGCCAGTCACAGGTATATGATTGGTGCAGCGCCCAGTCACAGGTATATGATTGGTGCAGCGCCCAGTCAAAGGATTATTTGTGCTGTGCCGGCCACAGGTATAAGATTTCTGCATTACCAGCCAAAGGTATATGATTTTTTCGTCTGTTCACAGGTACATTCGTGCAGAGCCCGGTCAATTGTATATGATTTGTGCAGAGCCCGGTCAATTGTATATGATTTGTGCAGAGCCCGGTCAATTGTATATGATTTGTGCAGAGCCCGGTCAATGGTATATGATTTGTGCACAGCCCGGTCAATGGTATATCATTTGTGCACAGCCCGGTCAATGGTATATCATTTGTGCACAGCCCGGTCAATGGTATATGATTTGTGCACAGCCCGGTCAATGGTATATCATTTGTGCACAGCCCGGTCAATGGTATATGATTTGTGCACAGCCCGGTCAACGGTATATGATTTGTGCAGAGCCCCGTCAACGGTATATGATTTGTGCAGAGCCCAGTCTTAAGTGTATCATTTATGCAGAGCTTAGTTACAGGTGTATAATTTACGCAGAGCCCAGTTAGAGGTATATGATTTGTGCAGGACCAGTCTCAGGTATATGATTTGTGCAAGGCCAGTCACAGGCATATGATTTGTTTAAGGCCAGTCACAGGTATGATTTGTGCAGAGCTGGTCAGTTATGATTTTTTTTTAGTAGGTTCATTTACTATGTTCACAGGTACATGATTTCTGCAGAGCCCAGTCAAAGGTATATGATTTCTGCAGAGCCCAGTTAAAGGAATATGAGTTGTGCAGAGCCCATTCAAATTATTATGACATTCAAATTATTATGGTTTGTGCAGAGCCCGGTCAATGGGGTATGATTTGGGCAGAGCCCGGTCTTAAGTGTGTGATTTATGCAGAGCTTAATCAAAGGTGTATAATTTGTACAGAGGCCAGTCACAGGTATATGATTTGTGCAGAGGCCAGTCACAGGTATATGATTTGTGCTGAGGCCAGTTCACGGGTATATGATTTGTGCTGAGGCCAGTTCACAGGTATATGATTTGTTCAGAGGCCAGTTCAAAGGTATATGATTTGTGCTGAGGCCAGTTCACAGGTATATGATTTGTGCTGAGGCCAGTTCACAGGTATATGATTTGTGCTGAGGCCAGTTCACAGGTATATGATTTGTGCTGAGGCCAGTTCACAGGTATATGATTTGTGCTGAGGACAGTTCACAAGTATATGATTTGTGCTGAGGCCAGTTCACAGGTATATGATTTGTGCTGAGGCCAGTTCAAAGGTATATGATTTGTGCTGAGGCCAGTTCACAGGTATATGATTTGTACTGAGGAGAGTTCACAGGTATATGATTTGTGCAGAGGCCAGTTCACAGGTATATGATTTGTGCAGAGGCCAGTTCACAGGTATATGATTTGTGCAAAGGCCAGTTCACAGGTATATGATTTGTGCAGAGGCCAGTTCACAGGTATATGATTTGTGCAGAGGCTAGTTCACAGGTATATGATTTGTGCAGAGGCCAGTTCACAAGTATATGATTTGTGTAGAGGCCGGTCACGGTGAAATGATTTGAGCAGAGGCCGGTCACGGAGATATGATTTGAGCAGAGGCCGGTCACAGGGATATGATTTGAGCAGAGGCCGGTCACGAGGATATGATTTGAGCAGAGGCCGGTCACGGGGATATGATTTGAGCAGAGGCCGGTCACGGGGATATGATTTGAGCAGAGGCCGGCCACGGGGATATGATTTGAGCAGAGGCCGGTCACGGGGATATGATTTGAGCAGAGGCCGGTCACGGGGATATGATTTGAACAGAGGCCGGTCACGGGGATATGATTTGAGCAGAGGCCGGTCACGGGGATATGATTTGAGCAGAGGCCGGTCACGGGGATATGATTTGAGCAGAGGCCTGTCACGGGGATATGATTTGAGCAGAGGCCGGTCACGGGGATATGATTTGAGCAGAGGCCGGTCACGGGGATATGATTTGAGCAGAGGCCGGTCACGGGGATATGATTTGAGCAGAGGCCGGTCACGGGGATATGATTTGAGCAGAGGCCGGTCACGGGGATATGATTTGAGCAGAGGCCGGTCACGGGGATATGATTTGAGCAGAGGCCGGTCACGGGGATATGATTTTTGCAGAGGCCGGTCACGGGGATATGATTTGTGCAGAGGCCGGTCACGGGGATATGATTTTAGCAGAGGCCGGTCACAGGGATATGATTTGAGCAGAGGCCGGTCATGGGGAAATGATTTGAGCAGAGGCCGGTCACGGGAAAATGATTTGAGCAGAGGCCGGTCACGGGGATATGATTTGAGCAGAGGCCGGTCACGGGGATATGATTTGAGCTGAGGCCGGTCACGGGGATATGATTTGAGCTGAGGCCGGTCACGGGGATATGATTTGAGCTGAGGCCGGTCACGGGGATATGATTTGAGCAGAGGCCGGTCACGGGGAAATGATTTTTGCAGAGGCCGGCCAATGGGAAATGATTTGTGCAGAGGCCGGACACGGGGAAATGATTTGTGCAGAGGCCGGCCACGGGGAAATGATTTGTGCAGAGGCCGGCCACGGCGAAATGATTTGTGCAGAGGCCGGCCACGGGGAAATGATTTGTGCAGAGGCCGGCCACGGGGAAATGTTTTGTGCAGAGGCCGGCCACGGGGAAATGATTTGTGCAGAGGCCGGCCACGGGGAAATGATTTGTGCAGAGGCCGGCCACGGGGAAATGATTTGTGCAGAGGCCGGCCACGGGGATATGATTTGTGCAGAGGCCGGCCACGGGGATATGATTTGTGCAGAGGCCGGCCACGGGGATATGATTTGTGCAGAGGCCGGCCACGAGGATATGATTTGTGCAGAGGCCGGCCACGGGGATATGATTTGTGCAGAGGCCGGCCACGGGGATAGGATTTGTGCAGAGGCCGGCCACTGGGATAGGATTTGTGCAGAGGCCGGCCACGGGGATAGGATTTGTGCAGAGGCCGGCCACGGGGATATGATTTGTGCAGAGGCCGGCCACGGGGATAGGATTTGTGCAGAGGCCGGCCACGGTGATATGATTTGTGCAGAGGCCGGCCACGGTGATATGATTTGTGCAGAGGCCGGCCACGGGGATATGATTTGTGCAGAGGCCGGCCACGGGGATATGATTTGTGCAGAGGCCGGCCACGGGGATATGATTTGTGCAGAGGCCGGCCACGGGGATATGATTTGTGCAGAGGCCGGCCAGGGGAATATGATTTGTGCAGAGGCCGGCCAGGGGAATATGATTTGTGCAGACGCCGGCCACGTGGATATGATTTGTGCAGAGGCCGGTCACAGTTATAATTTTTTTATTATGTTCACAGACACATTATTTGTGCAGAGAACAGTCAGGGGATTATGATTTATGCAGAGCCCAAAGAAATATGATTGGTCACAGGTATATGATTTGTTCAAAAACAGTCACAGGTGTATGATTTATGCAAAGCCAGTCACAGGTATGATTTGTGCAGTGTCAGTCAGAGGTATATGATTTGTGCAGTGCCAGTCACGTTATGATATTTTTAGTATGTTCATAGGTTCATTAATTGTGCAGAGCCCGGTCAATGGATTATGATTTATGCAGAGCCCATTCAAAGGAATATGATTTGTGCAGTGCCCAGTCAAAGGAATTTGATTTGTGCAGATCCCAGTCAAAGGAATATGATTTGTGCAGAGGCCAGTCACAGGTATATGACTTGTGCAGAGGCCAGTCACAGGTATATGACTTGTGCAGAGGCCAGTCACAGGTATATGACTTGTGCAGAGGCCAGTCACAGGTATATGACTTGTGCAGAGGCCAGTCACAGGTATATGACTTGTGCAGAGGCCAGTCACAGGTATATGACTTGTGCAGAGGCCAGTCACAGGTATATGACTTGTGCAGAGGCCAGTCACAGGTATATGACTTGTGCAGAGGCCAGTCACAGGTATATGACTTGTGCAGAGGCCAGTCACAGGTATATGACTTGTGCAGAGGCCAGTCACAGGTATATGACTTGTGCAGAGGCCCGTCACAGGTATATGACTTGTGCAGAGGCCCGTCACAGGTATATGACTTGTGCAGAGGCCCGTCACAGGTATATGACTTGTGCAGAGGCCCGTCACAGGTATATGACTGGTGCAGAGGCCCGTCACAGGTATATGACTGGTGCAGAGGCCCGTCACAGGTATATGACTGGTGCAGAGGCCCGTCACAGGTATATGACTGGTGCAGAGGCCCGTCAAAGGTATATGACTGGTGCAGAGGCCAGTCACAGGTATATGACTGGTGCAGAGGCCAGTCACAGGTATATGATTGGTGCAGAGGCCAGTCACAGGTATTTGATTGGTGCAGCGCCCAGTCAAAGGATTATTTGTGCTGTGCCGGCCACAGGTATAAGATTTCTGCATTACCAGCCAAAGGTATATGATTTTTTCGTCTGTTCACAGGTACATTCGTGCAGAGCCTGGTCAATTGTATATGATTTGTGCAGAGCCCGGTCAATTGTATATGATTTGTGCAGAGCCCGGTCAATTGTATGTGATTTGTGCACAGCCCGGTCAATGGTATGTGATTTGTGCACAGCCCGGTCAATGGTATGTGATTTGTGCACAGCCCGGTCAAGGGTATATGATTTGTGCACAGCCCGGTCAATGGTATATGATTTGTGCACAGCCCGGTCAATGGTATATGATTTGTGCACAGCCCGGTCAACGGTATATGATTTGTGCACAGCCCGGTCAACGGTATATGATTTGTGCACAGCCCGGTCAACGGTATATGATTTGTGCACAGCCCGGTCAACGGTATATGATTTGTGCAGAGCCCCGTCAACGGTATATGATTTGTGCAGAGCCCAGTCTTAAGTGTACCATTTATGCAGAGCTTAGTTACAGGTGTATAATTTACGCAGAGCCCAGTTAGAGGTATATGATTTGTGCAAGACCAGTCTCAGGTATATGATTTGTGCAAAATGAGTCACAGGCATATGATTTGTTTAAGGCCAGTCACAGGTATGATTTGTGCAGAGCTGGTCAGTTATGATTTTTTTTTAGTATGTTCATTTACTATGTTCACAGGTACACGATTTCTGCAGAGCCCAGTCAAAGGTATATGATTTCTGCAGAGCCCAGTTAAAGGAATATGAGTTGTGCAGAGCCCATTCAAATTATTATGACATTCAAATTATTATGGTTTGTGCAGAGCCCGGTCCATGGGGTATGATTTGGGCAGAGCCCGGTCTTAAGTGTGTGATTTATGCAGAGCTTAATCACAGGTGTATAATTTGTACAGAGGCCAGTCACAGGTATATGATTTGTGCAGAGGCCAGTCACAGGTATATGATTTGTGCAGAGGCCAGTCACAGGTATATGATTTGTGCAGAGGCCAGTCACAGGTATATGATTTGTGCAGAGGCCAGTCACAGGTATATGATTTGTGCAGAGGCCAGTCAAAGGTATATGAATTGTGCAGAGGCCAGCCACAGGTATATGATTTGTGCAAGACCAGTCACAGGTATATGATTTGTGCAGAGGTCAGCCACAGGTATATGATTTGTGCAGAGGTCAGCCACAGGTATATGATTTGTGCAGAGGTCAGCCACAGGTATATGATTTGTGCAGAGGTCAGCCACAAGTATATGATTTGTGCAGAGGTCAGCCACAGGTATATGATTTGTGCAGAGGTCAGCCACAGGTATATGATTTGTGCAGAGGTCAGCCACAGGTATATGATTTGTGCAGAGGTCAGCCACAGGTATATATGTGCAGAGGTCAGCCACAGGTATATGATATGTGCAGAGTCCAGCCACAGGTATATGATACGTGCAGAGGCCAGTCAGAGGTATATGATTTGTGCAGAGGCCAGTCAGAGGTATATGATTTGTGCAGAGGCCAGTCAGAGGTATATGATTTGTGCAGAGGCCAGTCAGAGGTATATGATTTGTGCAGAGGCCAGTCAGAGGTATATGACTTGTGCAGAGGCCAGTCAGAGGTATATGACTTGTGCAGAGGCCAGTCAGAGGTATATGACTTGTGCAGAGGCCAGTCAGAGGTATATGGCTTGTGCAGAGGCCAGTCAGAGGTATATGACTTGTGCAGAGGCCAGTCAGAGGTATATGACTTGTGCAGAGGCCAGTCAGAGGTATATGATTTGTGCAGAGGCCAGTCAGAGGTATATGATTTGTGCAGAGGTCAGTCAGAGGTATATGATTTGTGCAGAGGCCAGTCAGAGGTATACGATTTGTGCAGAGGCCAGTCAGAGGTATACGATTTGTGCAGAGGCCAGTCACAGGTATGATTTGTGCAGAGGCCAGTCAGGGGTATATGATTTGTGCAGAGGCCAGTCAGAGGTATATGATTTGTGCAGAGGCTAGTCAGGGGTATATGATTTTTGCAGAGGCCAATCAGAGGTACTTTTGCTGTGCCAGCCACAGGTATAATACTTCTGCATTGCCGGCCTAAGGTATATGATTTTTGGTCTATTCACAAGTATATGATTTGTGCAGAGGCCAGTCACAGGTATATGATTTGTGCAGAGGCCAGTCACAGGTATATGATTTGTGCAGAGGCCAGTCACAGGTATATGATTTGTGCAGAGGCCAGTCACAGGTATATGATTTGTGCAGAGGCCAGTCACAGGTATATGATTTGTGCAGAGGTCAGCCAGAGGTATATGATTTGTGCAGAGGCCATTCACAGGTATATGATTTGTGCAGAGGCCAGTCACAGGTATATGATTTGTGCAGAGGCCAGTCACAGGTATATGATTTGTGCAGAGGCCAGACACAGGTATATGATTTGTGCAGAGGCCAGTCACAGGTATATGATTTGTGCAGAGGCCAGTCACAGGTATATGATTTGTGCAGAGGCCAGTCACAGGTATATGATTTGTGCAGAGGCCAGTCACAGGTGTATGATTTGTGCAGAGGCCAGTCACAGGTGTATGATTTGTGCAGAGGCCAGTCACAGGTATATGATTTGTGCAGAGGCCAGTCACAGGTATATGATTTTTGCAGAGGCCAGTCACAGGTATATGATTTGTGCAGAGCCCAGTCACAGGTATATGATTTGTGCAGAGCCCAGTCACAGGTATATGATTTGTGCAGAGGCTAGTCACAGGTATATGATTTGTGCAGAGGCCAGTCAGAGATATATGATTTGTGCAGAGGCCAGTCAGAGGTATATGATTTGTGCAGAGGCCAGTCAGAGGTATATGATTTGTGCAGAGGCCAGTCAGAGGTATATGATTTGTGCAGAGGCCAGTCAGAGGTATATGATTTGTGCAGAGGCCAGTCAGAGGTATATGATTTGTGCAGAGGCCAGTCGGAGGTATATGATTTGTGCAGAGGCCAGTCAGAGGTATATGATTTGTGCAGAGGCCAGTCAGAGGTATATGATTTGTGCAGAGGCCAGTCGGAGGTATATGATTTGTGCAGAGGCCAGTCACAGGTATATGATTTGTGCAGAGGCCAGTCACAGGTATATGATTTGTGCAGAGGCCAGTCAGAGGTATATGATTTGTGCAGAGGCCAGTCACAGGTATATGATTTGTGCAAGGCCAGTCACAGGTATATGATTTGTGCAGAGGCCAGTCACAGGTATATGATTTGTGCAGAGGCCAGTCAGAGGTATATGATTTTTTTGCAGAGGCCAGTCAGAGGTATATGATTTTTTTGCAGAGGCCACTCAGAGGTATATGATTTTTTTGCAGAGGCCAGTCAGAGGTGTATGATTTTTTTGCAGAGGCCAGTCAGAGGTATATGATTTTTTGCAGAGGCCAGTCAGAGGTATATGATTTTTTGCAGAGGCCAGTCAGAGGTATATGATTTTTTTGCAGTGGCCAGTCAGAGGTATATGATTTTTTTGCAGAGGCCAGTCAGAGGTATATGATTTTTTTGCAGAGGCCAGTCAGAGGTATATGATTTTTTGCAGAGGCCAGTCAGAGGTATATGATTTTTTTGCAGAGGCCAGTCAGAGATATATGATTTTTTTGCAGAGGCCAGTCAGAGGTATATGATTTTTTTGCAGAGAACAGTCAGAGGTATATGATTTTTTTGCAGAGAACAGTCAGAGGTATATGATTTTTTTGCAGAGGCCAGTCAGAGGTATATGGTTTGTGCAGAGGCCAGTCAGAGGTTTATGGTTTGTGCAGAGGCCGGTCAGGGGTGTACGGTTTGTGCAGAGGCCGATCAGGGGTGTACGGTTTGTGCAGAGGCCGGTCAGGGGTGTACGGTTTGTGCAGAGGCCGGTCAGGGGTGTACGGTTTGTGCAGAGGCCGGTCAGGGGTGTACGGTTTGTGCAGAGGCCGGTCAGGGGTGTACGGTTTGTGCAGAGGCCGGTCAGGGGTGTACGGTTTGTGCAGAGGCCGGTCAGGGGTGTACGGTTTGTGCAGAGGCCGGTCAGGGGTGTACGGTTTGTGCAGAGGCCGGTCAGGGGTGTACGGTTTGTGCAGAGGCCGGTCAGGGGTGTACGGTTTGTGCAGAGGCCGGTCAGGGGTGTACGGTTTGTGCAGAGGCCGGTCAGGGGTGTACGGTTTGTGCAGAGGCCGGTCAGGGGTGTACGGTTTGTGCAGAGGCCGGTCAGGGGTGTACGGTTTGTGCAGAGCCGGTCAGGGGTGTACGGTTTGTGCCGAGCCGGTCACGGGTGTAAGTTCTGTGCCGAGCCGGTCACGGGTGTAAGTTCTGTGCCGAGCCGGTCACGGGTGTAAGAGTTGTGCCGAGCCGGTCACGGGTGTAAGAGTTGTGCCGAGCCGGTCACGGGTGTAAGAGTTGTGCCGAGCCGGTCAGGGGTGTAAGAGATGTGCAGAGCCGGTCACGGGTGTAAGAGATGTGCAGAGCCGGTCACGGGTGTAAGAGATGTGCAGAGCCGGTCAGGGGTGTAAGAGATGTGCAGAGCCGGTCAGGGGTGTAAGAGATGTGCAGAGCCGGTCACGGGTGTAAGAGATGTGCAGAGCCGGTCACGGGTGTAAGAGATGTGCAGAGGCGGTCACGGGTGTAAGAGATGTGCAGAGGCGGTCACGGGTGTAAGAGATGTGCAGAGCCGGTCACGGGTGTAAGAGATGTGCAGAGGCGGTCACGGGTGTAAGAGATGTGCTGTGCAGAGGCGGTCACGGGTGTAAGAGTTGTGCAGAGTCGGTCACGGGTACAAGAGTTGTGCAGAGCAGGGCACATGCCAGTCACAGGTATAGTATTTGTGCAATGCCGTTCACGGGTATATTATTGGTGCAATGCCGGTCGCAGGTACTTTGTGCATTGCCAATCACAGGTGTATTACTTGTGCAATGCTGGTCACAGGTATATTTCATTTGCAATGCCGGTCACAGGTATATTTCATTTGCAATGCCGGTCACAAGCATATTACTTGTGCAATGCCGGTCACAGGTATATTACTTTTGGAATGCCGGTTACAGGTATATTACTTGTGCGATGCCAGTCACTGGTATATTACTTGTGCGATGCCGGTCACAGGTATATTACTTGTGCGATGCCGGTCACAGGTATATTACTTGTGCTTTGCCGGTCACAGGTATATTACTTGTGCGATGCCGGTCACAGGTATATTACTTGTGCGATGCCGGTCACAGGTATATTACTTGTGCGATGCCGGTCACAGGTATATTACTTGTGCGATGCCGGTCACAGGTATATTACTTGTGCGATGCCGGTCACAGGTATATTACTTGCGATGCCGGTCACAGGTATATTACTTGTGCGATGCCGGTCACAGGTATATTACTTGTGCGATGCCGGTCACAGGTATATTACTTGTGCGATGCCGGTCACAGGTATATTACTTGTGCGATGCCGTTCACAGGTATATTACTTGTGCGATGCCGGTCACAGGTATATTACTTGTGCGATGCCGGTCACGGGTATATTACTTGTGCGATGCCGGTCACGGGTATATTACTTGTGCGATGCCGGTCACAGGTATATTTCTTGTGCGATGCTGGTCACAGGTATATTTCATTTGCAATGCCGGTCACAAGCATATTACTTGTGCAATGCCGGTCACAGGTATATTACTTTTGCAATGCTGGTCACAGGGATATTACTTTTGCAATGCCGGTCATAGGTATATTACTTTTGCAATGCCGGTCATAGGTATATTACTTTTGCAATGCGAGTCTCAGGTCATGGGTATATTGTGTAATGCTGGTCTCGGTATATTGTTCAATATAGGCCACATGTATATTACTTTGCAATGCTGGCCACAGTTGTATATGGTTGCTCACCTATAAATATGGTAAACTGACGCTGTTAGTTAAGTGCAAAAGGATTTTGAGGTAAAGGATAGTTGCTTCCAGAATAGAGCTTTGAACTATCAAGAATTATGTTCAGCCTTCTGCATTATGGAAATGAAACATTTTACACTGATGATTAATACTAGAAATTAGCCAGTGTTTTGTCTCGAAGGCTGACATTTGGACCACTGAAGGTTTTAAAAGATTGTTTTTTTTTTGGGGGGGGGTTTACTGATTTTGAACTATATTAACATTTGCTTTTATATTAACAATAGCTTAAATATCTCCACGAAGTTTATTAAAATTTATCGTAACCATCCTCCTAAGAATATAAAACCTCATTACTTATGCTAAATATTGAAGTGAGTAGATTTAGAAATTTTAAATCTTTAATTGGTGGCAACTAAAGTTAAACATATGGAAAAGATTTTTCGGTAATATATAGCAATTTTACCATATTTTTCAGGTTTCTACACCCTGTGTGATAGCGAAGATTCTCCACTAACATGAAGAATAAATTGGTTTTTCTACTGATAATGCTTAGGCTCTTGTATAAGGAAGTCAGCAAGCCCTCGAGTAGTGAGGGATACATGGATGGGCATGTATCAGTCGCAAACTGACTAATTTTTGGAATAGTAGGCAGCTCTGAGAATCCACTTTTGCACAATAATAGGTAAATAACCTTTGGAGTTTTAAGATTGATTGATTTATTATAAGCTTAATATATTAGCTATTCCATAGCAAACATTAACAAATGATCAGCTTAGTCTCTTTCACTTTGGTAAAGTTATAAAACCTTAGTGCTCATATAGTGCCAAGTAGCTTGTTTTTAGAGTTAAATTCTTAACCACTATGAAATTGCTAAAGAATATTTTCAATATTAATTTATATGTTGACTTATAATATACTACATACATAATGAGTGTTAACCCTATTTTTTTTTAATAATCTGTGAATTCTTTCAGGTAAACATTCTGTATCAAAGGTAGATTTCGCACAATGAACCACTAGTACATAGGACAAGGATCACTTGCAGTAGAACTCTGACTAAAACAAAAAGCCTTGAGCAATACTTAATCTTGGAAACTTTATGAAGTAAGATATGTGGATAATTTATTTTCAATAAACTAATATTACTAGATACTTAAAAATTTTCCTTGAACGCTTAATTATTGAATATATTTTTGTTGCCGTTGAGTAAGTTTTAGCAGTACATAATTGACATCAGTATAATGCTGACTAACGGTCCCTAGTCCATATTTTGGCTTATAATGCACAAGGTTGGATAGGTTACTTTTTCATTGAACTTAAGGAAAATGGACCAACCTATGCAGTTTATAGCCTAATTATTTTCTATAATTCTTCAATTTTCATTTACACTTTATTTGATGGTGCTATTGCTTATCCAGGTACTTTATCTGGTTTAGCCCAGGCAATGATCTTTACACTTAATCCTTAGTACTAATCTATGCACGATAATTGAATCTTTAAGCTAGTGCCGTTCTTATTATATATTGGTAATATTGGGAAACTTGTTGAACAGGTCACACTGCATATCTACTTACCGGTATTTTTTAATTCTAACCACAACCCAACAAAGGTTCTTGTCTTGGATTGCTGTTGGGTGCTAAATGGCTACCCATGTCCTATTGAGATATTAGCTGAAATCAAGAAATCCATTCAGTAACATATAACATGTTACGGTGTTAATTTGTGTAAAGGGTTTAAGAATGTTATTTCTGTCCCTTTACTTTATAATGGACTAAATCTCACACAAGTAGCCAAAGCTTTTTTGCACTTGATTTTAGCTTGGCTTATCAACTAGATTTGATCTTTGAAAATTTTCTCAGTGGCATAAATTATCTCAAACCAGCATGAATTGATTCTAAAATACTTCAGCACTTAAAATACGGTAACTAAGATATTTAACTAATTTGTAAATTCAATTATAAAAGTTGAACATGCTACATGCCATTCCCCTTCCTAATTTAAATATTTAACTTTTGTTTTTTTGGACATGGGTATGTGTTACCATAAAACCTGTGGGTATTAGATTATGTACATTTTAACCTTGGTCTGTTGGCATTTTACCCTATGGCTAGCTTAAACTGAAAAGCTACTGTATCGTAGTAAACTAGTAAGTTTAAGCTAACTTCAGTTTTCCAATTTATGTAGGTTTGGATTGGGTTAGTTTGTACCACAGAATATCAGTTCTTGAGAAAGAAACTACGGTTCCAATTAAGTTAATGTACTAAAACAATAGGACTGAATTATTATATCGGGAGACAGATGTGTAGCTATGGGATTGAAGGGTTTTACTTTCGGTTAATGCATACAATACCCTATAGTTGCGTTGTCTTTTTGCAGGTGCCATTGATATCAACTAAGAATTTTTTCGATTTGATATTTTTTTGGATTTTCCGAACTTCTTGGATTTCATGTCTTCTAAAGTTCATTTTTTTTCCAGTTTACATTGGTGAATATGTAAAACACAAAAAGCTATTTTAAATTCCAATAAATTTTATGAAACATTAAGAGAAACTCTAGTAATGAATTGATTGAAAAACGGCTAGAGTAGTAGGGAAGTAAAATATAAGTAGAATTGCGTGTTATTGAGACATCGCAAATAGAGATTACTATAATATATTGGTTTTTATACTATTCGTTTGGAATCTAACAAAGAGGGTTTATAAATTGATTTTCATATCTTATGAAAGGAAGAAATCTTGTAAAAATAAAGAACCACAGGTCAATATAATTTTAACTAATGCTTTCAAAGTTGGTTTTTCAAAGTTTGTGTTAAATTGTACATTATATTAAAAAACCACAACTATCATTTACTGATTCTTTACAAATATTCCAGGTCGTCTTGTAACATTTGGAAAACAAGGACAAACAAAGATGTAAACTTCTGGCAAAGTTACATATTATTTACTTCAAGCCTAACTGAAATTTAATTGGTTATATATCACCTGGCCATCCTTGCTATTGCACCCACCAAGCTGCCAGCCTTGCTATTGCACCCACCAAGCTGCCAGCCTTGCTATTGCACCCACCAAGCTGCCAGCCTTGCTACTGCGCCCACCAAGTTGCCAGCCTTGCTACTGCACCCACCCAGTTGCCAGCCTTGCTACTGCACCCACCCAGTTGCCAGCCTTGCTACTGCACCCACCCAGTTGCCAGCCTTGCTACTGCACCCTCCCAGCTGCCAGCCTTGCTACTGCACCCTCCCAGCTGCCAGCCTTGCTACTGCACCCAGCCAGCTGCCAGCCTTGCTACTGCACCCAGCCAGCTGCCAGCCTTGCTACTGCACCCTCCCAGCTGCCAGCCTTGCTACTGCACCCTCCCAGCTGCCAGCCTTGCTACTGCACCCAGCCAGCTGCCAGCCTTGCTACTGCACCCAGCCAGCTGCCAGCCTTGCTACTGCACCCAGCCAGCTGCCAGCCTTGCTACTGCACCCTCCCAGCTGCCAGCCTTGCTACTGCACCCTCCCAGCTGCCAGCCTTGCTACTGCACCCTCCCAGCTGCCAGCCTTGCTACTGCACCCTCCCAGCTGCCCGCCTTGCTACTGCACCCTCCCAGCTGCCCGCCTTGCTACTGCACCTTCCCAGCTGCCCGCCTTGCTACTGCACCCTCCCAGCTGCCCGCCTTGCTACTGCACCCTCCCAGCTGCCAGCCTTGCTACTGCACCCTCCCAGCTGCCAGCCTTGCTACTGCACCCTCCCAGCTGCCAGCCTTGCTACTGCACCCTCCCAGCTGCCAGCCTTGCTACTGCACCCTCCCAGCTGCCAGCCTTGCTACTGCACCCTCCCAGCTGCCCGCCTTGCTACTGCACCCTCCCAGCTGCCCGCCTTGCTACTGCACCCTCCCAGCTGCCCGCCTTGCTACTGCACCCTCCCAGCTGCCCGCCTTGCTACTGCACCCTCCCAGCTGCCAGCCTTGCTACTGCACCCTCCCAGCTGCCAGCCTTGCTACTGCACCCAGCCAGCTGCCAGCCTTGCTACTGCACCCAGCCAGCTGCCAGCCTTGCTACTGCACCCAGCCAGCTGCCAGCCTTGCTACTGCACCCAGCCAGCTGCCAGCCTTGCTACTGCACCCAGCCAGCTGCCAGCCTTGCTACTGCACCCAGCCAGCTGCCAGCCTTGCTACTGCACCCAGCCAGCTGCCAGCCTTGCTACTGCACCCAGCCAGCTGCCAGCCTTGCTACTGCACCCACCAAGTTGCCAGCCTTGCTACTGCACCCACCAAGTTGCCAGCCTTGCTACTGCACCCACCAAGTTGCCAGCCTTGCTACTGCACCCACCAAGTTGCCAGCCTTGCTACTGCACCCACCAAGTTGCCAGCCTTGCTACTGCACCCACCAAGTTGCCAGCCTTGCTACTGCACCCACCCAGTTGCCAGCCTTGCTACTGCACCCTCCCAGCTGCCAGCCTTGCTACTGCACCCTCCCAGCTGCCAGCCTTGCTACTGCACCCTCCCAGCTGCCAGCCTTGCTACTGCACCCTCCCAGCTGCCAGCCTTGCTACTGCACCCTCCCAGCTGCCAGCCTTGCTACTGCACCCTCCCAGCTGCCAGCCTTGCTACTGCACCCTCCCAGCTGCCAGCCTTGCTACTGCACCCAGCCAGCTGCCAGCCTTGCTACTGCACCCAGCCAGCTGCCAGCCTTGCTACTGCACCCAGCCAGCTGCCAGCCTTGCTACTGCACCCAGCCAGCTGCCAGCCTTGCTACTGCACCCACCAAGTTGCCAGCCTTGCTACTGCACCCACCAAGTTGCCAGCCTTGCTACTGCACCCACCAAGTTGCCAGCCTTGCTACTGCACCCACCAAGTTGCCAGCCTTGCTACTGCACCCACCAAGTTGCCAGCCTTGCTACTGCACCGTCCCAGCTGCCAGCCTTGCTACTGCACCCACCAAGTTGCCAGCCTTGCTACTGCACCCACCAAGTTGCCAGCCTTGCTACTGCACCCACCCAGCTGCCAGCCTTGCTACTGCACCCTCCCAGCTGCCAGCCTTGCTACTGCACCCTCCCAGCTGCCAGCCTTGCTACTGCACCCTCCCAGCTGCCAGCCTTGCTACTGCACCCTCCCAGCTGCCAGCCTTGCTACTGCACCCTCCCAGCTGCCAGCCTTGCTACTGCACCCTCCCAGCTGCCAGCCTTGCTACTGCACCCTCCCAGCTGCCAGCCTTGCTACTGCACCCAGCCAGCTGCCAGCCTTGCTACTGCACCCAGCCAGCTGCCAGCCTTGCTACTGCACCCAGCCAGCTGCCAGCCTTGCTACTGCACCCAGCCAGCTGCCAGCCTTGCTACTGCACCCAGCCAGCTGCCAGCCTTGCTACTGCACCCAGCCAGCTGCCAGCCTTGCTACTGCACCCACCAAGTTGCCAGCCTTGCTACTGCACCCACCAAGTTGCCAGCCTTGCTACTGCACCCACCAAGTTGCCAGCCTTGCTACTGCACCCACCAAGTTGCCAGCCTTGCTACTGCACCCACCAAGTTGCCAGCCTTGCTACTGCACCCTCCCAGCTGCCAGCCTTGCTACTGCACCCTCCCAGCTGCCAGCCTTGCTACTGCACCCTCCCAGCTGCCAGCCTTGCTACTGCACCCTCCCAGCTGCCAGCCTTGCTACTGCACCCTCCCAGCTGCCAGCCTTGCTACTGCACCCTCCCAGCTGCCAGCCTTGCTACTGCACCCAGCCAGCTGCCAGCCTTGCTACTACACCCAGCCAGCTGCCAGCCTTGCTACTACACCCAGCCTTGCTACTGCACCCAGCCAGCTGCCAGCCTTGCTACTGCGCCCTCCCAGCTGCCAGCTTTGCTACTGCACCCTCCCAGCTGCTTGCTACTGCACCCACCAAGTTGCCAGCCTTGCTACTGCACCCACCCACCCTTTTTGTCTTTCAATTGGTGCTGTATGCCATTTCTTCTGGCTTATATGTAGGATCTATATATTTTTGTTAATCGGCTTTTCGATATTCAAATATATCATTTTAAAAGTTCGTTTGATAATAAAATTAGGACACATCAGTTTTAGTATGTATTTGAAACCTATATTTATGGAAAACCTGTAAACATTGTAGTATAAACAATATATATCAACATATAAAAATGATTTTAGAGATCATTTTTATTTTTAAAATTTTTTTATGAAATTTCTTGTTATTATTTTATTCTCTTGGAGTAGTTGTTGCTTTAAGTTCTTATGAAACCTTTAGACCACATGTTTTTTATTCTTACTCTTCTTCTCTTACTCTTTTCACTGCTTCCAAAAATTTTCTTGATTTACCTTGCATCTCGAAAGCCCTGCTTCCAAAAATTTTCTTGATTTACCTTGCATCTCGAAAGCCCTGAGGAGAGGATAATTTCTCACAATGGAAGGTGTCACATCTCTTACAGAAGGGCCTTAAAACATCTACGGCCTGCAAGCTCAAGGGGCAGGCGTCCTCTTAAGCCCCCACGGGAAAATGTCCTCTCAGCCCCACAAGGGAGGGGGTCCTCTCACAACCTTCCAGAAGACTGTCTTCTCTAGTGTCTTTGATTCATGTAGTAGCTTTTAAGGTATCTTGGGAATGGTCCTTTACCAGAAGTTAAACATCACTGACTCAGCTTCCTCCAACAATTCTTCTCCAAAGAAAGTGGGCTTGGTAGGTTGACTTATAAAAAGACTCGGAGACACCATGTTGAATCAACGATAGACCCATTTTGCCATCTTTCATTCGTAAAATGCACTCTGAAAAAGTTGGGTTAATTAGTAGAGGTTAATTAGAAGTATATAGGAATCAATTTCATATGCTGTAAAAAATAACCCTGCAATATATATGTTGAGGGGGTTGCCTAAAAAGCTCACGAACGAGGGAAAAACCTTGACGTTGAGTAGACTGGTATCAGTTGTAAGAGAGCTAGAAAAGATGGATGACAAATTCACTTTTTTATTGTTGTGCCATAACTACTGAATTATCTGTGGTCCATAGGTATTAAGATCAAGCTTTTGAATGGCTAAATGACTACTTGGTCGATAGAAAAAAAACTGAGCAAATAGGAACTTATATCAACCATTGAACGAGGGGTACCTTAGAGGATTCTACTTTGGCAGATAATCTGTTTATACAACCGCACAAATCTTCATCTTACAACTGCTCTAGTGAAAGTCCTACAAAAGCATAGTGAAGCTCATACTATTTGCACAGTACACAATTTTACTTTTCGGTGAATGTTATAGACGACACTGTTGAAACTTGAAACCAAATTCTTACCAGTGTTAGTGAATGGACAATAAAACTAATAAAGTTAATTGAAAACCATACTGAGTTAGTGGTAGTTAAGAAAAACTGCCTCAAACATTTGAGATATATTCAAGTAGACAAATAACTCCCAATATCGATATCTCTTGACTGACTATTTAATCCCTAAATTAAGATTGCTTAAAAAGTATCTACATCTTGGAAACATTGTTAAGTACTTGGATAAAGATTCTGCAATGGAACGTTAAAAACATTACCAGGATTGACTAAGTTCATCTACTACAGTAACGAAAGTGCAAGTTAAGAAAAACTCAGAATATTGTTTAAGGTAAATTTGTTCTTGCCCTTGGAAAGTATCACTTTTACTAATCTAACTTACATTGGCTTCCCATTAAAACAACTTTTACTAATCTAACTTACATTGGCTTCCCATTAAAACAAGTTAAAAAAATATATTAGTTATCATAATGGGACTCCAAAATATCCAGGGAAATAGCTACATATTCAGCCAAACAATTCGTTTTGACACGAGAATAATTTATTTGATTCCACATTGTTAAAACTGTCCATTATGTTCTTGAGCTTTTAAATATGAGGCCCCTTAACTATACAATAAGCTCCAAATAGACCTATGAAAGGCTAAATATATTTAGTAAATTAAGGGTTACAAGTGAAAACTTTAAAACTTATGCTTTTTATATTGTAAATTTGAAAAACTAATAATATCTGGCGTGAAATGCTGGATGCCTTTGAAAACTTATAAAATGACAAATTCCTGTATAGTAGGGTTCCCCTGCAGTAAATGACCAGAAAAGCATCCCTTAAGAAAAGAGTCCCGTTAAGTTAGTAAAAGAGTGAGAACGAAGGTACAATGAAATAGAGGCAGCACATGAGGAAAAGTGAAAAAGGTTATAAAGAGGTAGTGGCAGTAGTGCCCGAGGGATTACTGCAAAGCTCTGAAGTTAGGCAATAACATAATTTAGTACACTAACAGCACTACATTGCTATATGGTCAGTACGAATCCAAGACCACTTGTTAAAAAATTGCTAAGACGCTAGTATAGATACAACCAGTCACTTAGTTTTTTCCTTACTACAATTAAAATGAAGTATTTTTTTAATGTCTCTCCTGTACAAGATTATCATTGACACATTACTACGGTTAAAGTTACTATGCACCTCAAGTTCCAATACAAATAAAGTTTGGTAGTTAAAATCAAGGAAAAACGAAATAAATATTACCGTAGTCTAGATAATTGTTTCATATTTTTTAAATTTTTTCATATGTAAATGAAGCGTTTTAGCTTAGACCAATTCATACCAAAGGTCACTTAATTGGAAAGATTAACTTTCATATGTTTACTTTAAAAGTGAACCATAAAAATTTATGCTTTAGAATTTGAATATCTAAATACAGTATACTATAACTTGCAATAAACTTATACAGTGTACACAATAAATAAAAAATTTAACCAGTATTTCGTTAAATCTTGGAACTAGTAAAAATTACACTAACATTCTTGAATATAATGTAGATTTCATCAATTGAACTGATTGTTCGAAAATTTTTAATATGCATTTATGATGGAATTCAATGTTTCTAAAATAGCCTTTGACAGTACTTTATACATTTTGGGATGCTATAAATCATGATGCAAGTCAATTTTGCTATCACATTTCCTTAAGAGTCCCATTTTTTTTTAAATTACACTAATCTTGTCACTTTCCAATTTCATAAATTGGAAGATGTTTTTCGGCCTAGCCAAGTAATTGAAAATATGATAAACATAATTAAGGCATCTTTCAGATGTATGTAGGTTTCTACTGTACATTGTCAAATATTGTGAATATGAATATATAATTAATACTTTTAAGTCTTCCGAGATTAAAATAAAATTGACAACTGACTAGTATTTATATCTTTATTGAGCCATTTTTGTTTCACAAGGTATTCTTTAACAGATCTTTTATAAAAATACAAAGAATAATACAAGGTACGTATTCTTAACCTCAGAAGGACACTGGCACTTCTAACCCTCTGGCAGTTCCGAGAACATACAATATACCAGTTAAAGTAAACGGGAAAATATATATGCAGCTAATTTTTAGATCAAGCATACATACCCTCCCCCCCCCCTACCTACCCTCACCAACAGCTAAATTTAACAAAAATATAGTTTGTATGAACCAGAGTAGCATTCTGATGTGGAATTTATTAAATTTTTTTAATGAAATGCAAGAAGAATTATACCATTCTGTTTATGGCTTCTATGAAGGAATTATTTCCCCACACGAACAGCCGCCCAACCCCACCCTCCTCCCAGATGCTGTTTCAGTCAAAAGGCTAATCAGGATTAACACTATAGGCAAACCAGAATTAAAAGAATTATTCTGATTTAATTACAGTTTCTAGAAATGAAATTTTTAGAATAAACTAAGTTTCATTGGTATTTCAATAAGTCATTTTCACTGGCTCTATGTTGCTAACTATCATTTTACTCCATACATAACTAGATTTCATACATATTACTTTCAATATCAAAACAGATTAAGATAAGTAGGGAAATCACAATCAAAGTATGAACTATAGATAGAAACCACTGTATATGGGAATTTATAAAGACAATTTTTATTAAAAATTATACCTATACGATTCACGTAGATTTCTGTAAAAATGATGTAATTTTTTTTTTTATATATGTATGACTACTTTCAAAACTCATTTCACTTTTGACCATCCTGATAGACTAAGGAAAGCTTCAGCCACAGTATATTTTAATTACTTTTGAGATAAGTGAATACATCTTGAGTAAATAAAAATATTTTATAAAAATATCAAAGGAAACCTTGTCTAAACATTAAGCCTCAAACGAACAATATATTTAGCCAGTTTTCAAACTATGATATACGAATTGCTATAAACTTAGTTTTATCTAATAATTATTCAGCATACATTCTAGAATACAGATTACGTAAACATTGCAATACGAAATCTTTGAACGCAAACTAAAATTAGAAATATCTGAACTATTCCCGTGTTATGACTTTAGAATTAATATTCGAATTTTCATAAAATTTAAAAAAGTCAACAATTGAATACTGGTCTTTCACAACAAGTGTCTGGACTTTAAAAAGAGTATTGAAATGAATTGACTGAGCTTAAACAATTCAAATAATTAAAAGTATATTGAAGTTAAATAGATATTTAAGGCACTTTTGAAAACCTTCGCCTTTTTAACAAAAGTATGCTTCATATTTTAAGAGAATACGGTAAATTTATGAATTTTAAAGCATGATTTATTTGTTTTCCAAGATTTTTTGTAACCAACTATGATAGTTTTTTTTTATGAACTGTACTAAATTGTGGGTTTTCGTAGGGACTGGAGGGAAATTTCCATCTACTTAAAGCTTTCTTACATTAATATACAATGGTTATATTCTAGTATGCGAAGCCAACTATCTTAATTTTCACACTTGGCGAATAGGATTTTTTAGTCAATGTCGAAACTACTGATCTCAAGTCCCAAAAAAAGCCAAAATATTGAGGTCTGCAGGAGAAGACAGCCATTCGGGTCAATAGATTAAGAGTATCTGGCATAAATAGGCATGACCTATATAGAAAATTTTATGGCTTATTGTATAGTTGAAGGCTACAGAATCATAATTTTCATGGTTAATTCAATTAAACCCTTAATTTTGTAGAATTCACTAGACAGGAGCTTACCCTTCTCAGAAAAATATCACTCCAAAATCCCAGCTGTCCTATGCCCCATCCTCAGCTTTAACAACAGCAACAATTTTGTTTCTTTTCGCCAGTAAGCTTGATCCTCTAACATTCAGAAACAAACTGGAATGGCTAGCTCGGTCGACTTCTTGGAGATTACACACCTATAAGAATAAATTTAATTTTAATATGTTATCAATTATATACTAACAAAATTCAACTAAAAACTATCACTTAAATTATAAAATACTTTAACGAAAAACAAAAAAATTCTATTAAACTATATTTTTATATTTCTAAAAGTGAATCAGATTTCCAAAAAAACTGTTGGCTGATTGCTCATTATATATACAAAAGCAACTCGCGTGGCCTAGGTATGCAACAAATAGTTTTGCACGTTGTCTGAGGATTGTCAGTCAAGCATAGTACTTTGTAATGCCTAAGAAAAGTTGCGGATGGTGCAGAAGGATTAGATTGTATTGGTAATAGGAAATTCACTGGCCTAGAGCGTGCTGCTTTACAGTCTACTTCAGACCATCACACCATGGGCAATGCTTGCTTACCAGAATGCATGAAATATCACAGGAGGCTGGGCTCAAGGTAGATAGAAGAGAAAGGAAAACTAAATATACGATGCAAGGTGAAATATCTAGGTTCAATATCATTGGAAGAAGAAATAGTTAAGGATTTAGAGTAATGTAATTAATTGTAACTATGATCTCTAATACAGGGTCTTAAGATTTCAAAATTCTACTTAATTCAGCCATTGTCATTTTTTTATCTAAATTAAACTCCCACCTCTAGTCACCTGGAATTACAAAATTCTGGCTATATATCAGTGAGATCTGTGCTACTGTATTAGCAAGAGTCATGGTATGACAAAATATCCAACAGATTAGGTAGATTAGAGAACTATGTCCTCATTAGAATATTTTGAGTTAAATCGCAGGACAGTATTAGAAATGAAACTAGAGAGATTACTCGAGTGCCACATGTGGATGAGATCATGGCGAGGGGTACATTGAAATTGTTTGTGCATGCTCTTCGCACTCCAGAGATTAGTTCACAAAACTTAACTGGGCTCCATAAGCCACTGGAGGAACTGGAAGCCCTTGGCCTACATGGCTGAGGACTATGAAGAGAAAGTAGATTATTAAAAGCTCGAAGATATGGATGGGTGGAGAAATATAACAGCAGCCCTTTGCATTTAAAGGCTTAGCAGCCGATCGTGATTATGATCAAGAACAAGCTCTGGCATGGTGGATAAGAGTGTCATGTGAGAGAGAGAGAGAGAGAGAGAGAGAGAGAGAGAGAGAGAGAGAGAGAGAGAGAGAGAGAGAGATGTAATGCGAACAGAATAGGTAAACTATCAAGTAAAACGTACGGTTTCAAAGGACGAAACTTTTGTGATATTACAAATAGGAAGCAAATACATAAATTTATACATTCACATGCAAAGTGAAAAACATGGGATATCACAAATGAAACTTCCTCCTCTTAACCTTTACAGTAGGATATTAGGTACTCAAATTGTGGCATGATGCAATAAAGGAAACTACCTGAAATTTGTATCTGAAAGTTTGCTATGCCCAATAAAACTGAGTTTTTCGAGTTAACCAGTTTGAACATATCAGTAACTCTACGAAAAAAACCTGAACAGTGCAAAACTCAAGTTTTTGCTTATGAAGCCAGAATCCACAAGCACATTGTAATCCTTAATTCAATGAAGATTTATGCAACAAGACTGATTTGAAAAAGCAATATGAAACATACCATGCAAGATCTCGTTGAGAATTTCCCTTTTTCATTTCATAACAGATGTCTCGTGAAAGGTCCTCCGCTACTAGGCCATCAGCTTATATTAGCCCTGCAAGACTTTCCTACTACTGCTGCTGCTACAATCCGAATCACATCGGGGTTGACCCCACTTGTAGTTTTTCCAGGCCTAAAAATAATTCAATCATTAAAATCTGTACTCTGAGTAAAATAATGTAAGCTCAACAGTAATCAGTTTGATAGAATATGAGAGTTAAGATCATCGTACCAGTAAAATACAACAATTGGAGCAAATTCAGTGGTGCTGCATTCATAGAACTAGGTACAAAATATTGGAATATGTACTGGAAGATTTTGATTTATTACTAAAGTTACTAATAGGTGGAGAACAGATTTGTCTTAAATTATTGTCGAATGAATTATGTATAATGGGAATGTACAAGTCCTACTTAAAGTGTTTTAAGTAAATTTCCTAGCTTATACAAATTTTCTATACTATAGATGGTTAATTCAAGTTAATAGTTAAACTTATAAATTATATAAATTTAACCATTTAAAGTATATAGTGTACAATTTTTAGGTTTGGAAATTCAAGACTCAGTTTTTTTTTAATATGAATTAAGATTTGCACATTATACATGCTGCGTTCACCAGTTTATAACTAATCAATTCTCCGCAAATTAAAAACTATCGTGATTAATCAAATTTTACTATGCAAATTTCCTAGTAATTACGTAGCTTCAAGAATGCAGCGTTGCTGCATTTTAAAAAATTCCAGTTTCATTTTCAGTGGTACAATCATGTTTTTTGCACATTTTCAAGCTTGCATCCTTACACTCCAAACCTTCAATTACATCTCAACCTTCAATTACATCTCAACCTTCAATTACATCTCAACCTTCAATTACATCTCAACCTTCAATTACATCTCAACCTTCAATTACATCTCAACCTTCAATTACATCTCAACCTTCAATTACATCTCAACCTTCAATTACATCTCAACCTTCAATTACATCATCAATTCACATTTTATGGAAACTCCAGTCGTATATATTCTAAGTTATACACATCAAATATTATACTAGTCTAAAAAGACAGACATTACAATATACCTATTAGGGAAACTGGATGTATCATTGGAAATAATCCAACTAAGACGAATACAATCATGACCACCAAAACTTTTCTAACCTATACGTGATATGCAATGCCCATAACTAGGGTGGCTAAACACCAATCCCTTCTCTTAATATGAAAAAAAAAATAGTCGCAGTCATATGTATGTACTCTAGCATTAGTACGCCTGTCACAATTGTGGACAGGGATGCTTTAATAACGGATTATCCAAAATAGGGTCTTGCATGCTACAAGCCAAAGAACCAAAAAATGTCATTAATTTCATCCTTTGACTGAATTTCTAAAGAAGAGAGAGTACTGTGATTTATGTTCTCTTTTGGGCTATGATTTGGCAAACTAATCTAAGCGTAAAAAGGGGAAATTATGTCAAAAGTTGTACCACAATACTTCAAGAATTA
>NC_090730.1:176020054-176025737 GCF_036898095.1 Palaemon carinicauda
TAGTACTTAATGCATGATTTTGGTTTTTCCGAGTGTAATTAAAATTTTATTGAAGCTTTAGGCTATATTTTATACATTTTAGACTGTGTGGAATATTTCCAAGATTGTATACGTGAGAGTTTCGGTGAATCAGGTAATCGATTCTCTTGGTGCCTAGGCTAATTGCTTATGGAGCCTTAGTATACTTTATTATACTCCCCGGTTGCGTTCTTTTCTTCGGAGAAGGTATGCAATCCCTTTCCCTCTGTTTAAGCCTTGGGCTTATCCCTAAGTGGTTTTTTCCGAATTTATTTTCGATAAAACTATACTAGGGTGTTACTGTACCTTCCTGTTCCAGCAGAGTCTGGTTCAAAGAGGGACAGAACAACAGAGTTTTTTAGTCTGAGTCCGTGTTGTCTGGCTTGGGGCAGAGTCTCCCTCGCTGACCTAACACTTACAAAGGGAGCTTAGCTCCCTTAGGTCACTATCGAAGGTTTCTGTAGTTATGATTCCTTCTTGTGTGATCGACCAGACTAAGTCCTGTTGCTGTTCTCGGGGAGGATAAAATCTTCCCCTTGGGAGTAGCAACGCCTTCCTTGCTTTGGTGCTCTGGAAGCTGGCAGGTATTATACTACTGTGCTGGCCCTTTCCCTTAGATCTCCCTTAGGCTAAGACAAAGTTCTTGGCTGCGGGTGATCTGTCACTAAAGCAAGGTTGGCAGGACCCTCTTGTCCCTTCCCCCTCTATCTCCGTAATGGCCTAGCCATTACTGTACTGTACCTTGCCGGCCGGCAGAGCTGGCCGGCAGGGGTATTACTGTACTGTATGTCATTCTACTTCTGGACCTAGTATAGGTTGGGATGTGGAATTGACTAAGCCCATTGCCGGCCGGCAGAGATGCTGGACGGCAAGGGTCTTATGTTTTCGAGTGCTGCCCGGACCTCTCTTGGTCCCTCATCCATGCCTGCCGGCAGAGCCGGACGGCATTGATCAAGGAAGCCTGAATTAAGTTTCTCCCCTTCCTTATATGCACTCTTTCGGTTGCCGGGCTTGGGGGGTTGTGTACACTCTTATCCCGGCATCCATTCTATTTTCTTCTAGTGCTGTACCTGTCCCGGCTGCTGGCCTATGAGGCCGGCTGCCGGCCTATGAGGCCGGCAGCCGGGCAGGTGTAGTCTTCTGGTTCTTTTGCTGCCGGCTGGCATCGGTCTTGTACCTTTGCCGGCCGGCTTATGTCAGTCCTTGTCTGCCGGTCACCAAGAGTGTGGCCGGCAGCTGGGTACTACCTTGTGTAGTTGCTGGCCGGCAATCATTGCCGGCCAACACTGGCTGTTGCTGGCCGGCAGCTGCTGCCGCCAGCACAGGCATTTGAACCAGAGGGCTGCCGCCCTATAGCTGTTAAGTAGTATACTTTAAAGCTAATTGTGGTGTGTGCCGGCCGGCAAAGGCAGGCCGGCACACATCCTCCTATACTGTACTAGTATTCTTCTGTATAGCATATACAGTAAGAAGAAAACTATAGTAAAAGTTTAGGTACAGCACTGTATCTTCTAACACTATTGTGTTTTCTTGCACGGCCCTTTGCTGTTGCCTTCAGACAAGAAGCAGAGTTCTTCCCTGTCTATTATCCCGGATTTTAAAATCATTGCCTAGGTGTGAGCTCCACCTGTTTCCTCTGGAAACTTTGCACTCGTTACTCTAGTAGAGATAAACCATTTTGATTTTATTATCTGGAAGGCTGCAGCAATGGGTTGTGAGGGAAACACAAGTGTGTGTCTTTAATTTCTGAATTGTTATGCTATACTATGCATATCCAGTGATACATAGTTCACTTGATACTCATGGAAATTTCTTCTCTTTACAGAAGGACACTCCGAAGTGGGGAAGTGCTTTCTGCAATGTCAGCAGCAAGAACCTCTGCGGACATGAGTTTTGTAGGAGACACGCAGCATACGCTGTCTCCAAGGATGATCTCCGGTATTGGGACCCTCAGGTATGTACTGTGTGCACTAACCTGATTAATGAGACATTTAAATAGCTAGGAAGAAGCTTCGTACCTGGGTAAGGGGCTTCCAAAAGTACACTTCTGGCCCTTATCTTCCAAGTGAGAAGATGAGGGCGTATCTTTTCCCTAAGGCATCAGCTGATGCAGTGATTCCCCAGCCTCAGGAGGAGATCCCCTAAGTTCAGATCCAGGTGGATGCTGAAGTCGCGGGTCGCGATGCAAGACATCCAGCTAAATGACAGGATATCTGATGTGGACGGGTGTCAGGAGGAAGACCTCCTTGCAGAAGCCCAGGATGAAGTTCAAGTCCCTCTACATCGGCCGGTCTCCCAGTAGAGCTGGGACAGGCCCTCTCTTCTATTGTTGGAATGATCCAACAAATGCAGAAGGAGAATCAGGAGAAGGCGGCTGCAATGGAACTGCGAATGCAGTGCCTTGCAGAATCACATGGGCCCCAGAAAAGCTCAATGTGAAAGACCTTCCTTTGTGCTCGGATGCTAACCCATGGAGGTATGCTGAGCACATGTCGATGACGACTGGAAAGATCTTCATCTCGGATATGCTGGGCTCAGTTCCCCTGGAGGGTGGAATTCTGGCCCAGCAAGGCACCATATCCGGACTGTTATGTCCGGCTGAGGAAGGAACCAGCTTCAAAGGAGGAGGCAGAGCCGAAGGAGGTCATAGTGATGACCATGCTAAGGCTCAAGCTCTACTTTCATCTTCGATGAAAGAGAGGGGCTTCTCTAACTCAAAGGTAGCTGCATTGAATAGGAAGCTCCCTTCCTTTGTGTCCTCGCCTACTAGAGCCTTCCCCCTTTTACAGAAAGGGTTTCTGGCTGTACTAAAAGCAATCGAGGCCGGCAAGTCTTGCCCCTCCCTAGAGGAGTGTAAACCCTTGTCGCTGGCCCTGCCTATGGACCACAAAGATTGGAAGGACGTCCATCTTACGTTCTAAGTGGGAAAGTTGGAGGCTGATATTGCCGGACGTCAGTTCGGCAAGGACCTCCCTAAGCTGTCTGACTTTCTTTTGCGAAGTGAGTTCGATACAAAAGAAAGACTGACTGCCTCAATGTCTCTTCAGACTACTCTCGAGACGATGGCAAGTGACCCCAAGGTCCATGAAATGTTCATGGTAGTGGCCAAGCCTCATCTGGCCACAGTGACGAAGGACCTTTATGGCTTCGTCAAGGCAAGGAGAGCTTGTAGGGAGTTCGTGTTTACCTCGGCTACAGTGAGGCACGAGCTAAAGAAACTAATCTCCTCCAACATTTGGGGAAAAGACCTTTTTCCCTACCGACTTGGTCAAAGAAGTTTTTGATAAAGCCACCTTGGAGAATAGAAACCTTCTCCAGAAGTGGGACCTGGCTATCAAAAGAAAGTCTTCCCCGGATGAGGGTCCTCAACCAAAGAGGAAGACTATGAGGACTAGGCTACCGTCTCGGCCAGCCAAGCCTCTTAGACAGCAACAGCAACTGCAATTGCCATTGCCCCCAGTGCCCCAGATCGTGGCACAAACCCCGACCACCTTTCAGTGGGTACCCCAGGCCGTGTCGACACAGTCCACGGCTTTCACCCCAGCGTTCGAAGGGCAGTCTACTTCCTTCCGAGCAAAGCTAGAGGAGCAGCCAGAGGCTCGTCTAGACGCCCCTCAAGGGGAAGGGGATTCAGGGGTGGTCGTGGTCAGGAAGGCAAGACCTCAGGACGGCAGTCCAAGTGAGGTGATACCGGTAGGAGGGAGACTTCTGAAATTTCGGGATCGGTGGACCTTCGATCCCTGGGCCCACAGCCTACTCAAGAATGGATTGGGCGGGAGCTGGTACAGCACTCCACCCCCGTACCTTCGGTTTTTCCAACACTCCACCCCCGTTATGGAGGAGTACGTTCAAGAACGGTTGGAGAAAAAGGGTGAAGCCCATCAATTTCTAAGGGAGGCTGTTTTGTGTTCCAAGAAAGACTCGGAAAAGCTCAGAGTCATTCTGGACTTGTCGCCACTTAACAAGTTCATAGTGAATTGCAAATTCAAAATGCTAACACTGCAACACATAAGGACCTTACTGCCCAAGAGGGCATATTCCGTCTCTATAGACTTGTCAGATGCCTACTGGCACATTCCAATTAGCCATCGACTCTCCCCCTACCTAGGGTTCAGGCTACAGCGAAGACTATACGCCTTCGGAGCCATGCCATTCGGGCTAAACATAGCCCCAAGGATTTTTACGAAGCTTGCGAGCGTAGCTCTCAAACAATTTCGCCTAAAGGGAATTCAGGTAGTAGCCTACCTGGACGACTGGTTGGTGTGGGCAGCATCCGAGACAGAATGCTTGCAAGCTTCCAGTCAGTGATCCAGTTCCTAGAGTACCTAGGCTTCAAGATCAACAGAAAAAGTCTCGACTTTCTCCATCTCAAAAGTTCCAGTGGCTAAGATCCACTGGGACCTTTTGTCACACCGTTTCTCCACCCCAGCGAAGAAAAGGAAGGAGATAGCGGGTTCTGTCAAGAGACTTCAAGATTCCGAAAGGATATCAAGACACGAGCAGGAGAGAGTACTGCGCTCTCTCCAGTTTGCTTCGGTGACAGACCCAGTGCTAAGAGCACAGCTAAAGGATGCAATCGGAGTTTGGAGAAGTTATGCATCAAACGCGTGAAGAGATCTGAGAAGACCAGCCGCTTCGGCTAAGTACTCTTCTCAGGCCTTGGTCCCAAGCCAGACATCTAAAGAAGTCAGGTTCTTCTTCAGCCACCTCCCCCGTCGGTGACGATTCACTCAGACGCCTCAAAGGAGGGATGGGGAGGTCACTCTCATCGGGAAAAAAGTCCAGGGGACTTGGTCCAGGCTATTCAAGACCTTTCTCATAAAACTTTCTAGAAGCTAGGGCAGTGCTCCTTACCTTAAAGAAAGTCTCCCCGCGTCATTCGTTCCACATAAAGTGGTAATAGACAGCGAGGTAGTTGTAAGATACTTGAATTGACAAGGATCGAGGTCACCACCTTTCAACCAGGTGATGTTGGCCGTCTTCCGATTGGCGGAAAAGAAGAAGTGGTACCTGTCGGCAGTTCACCTTCAAGGAGTCCGCAATGTGACAGCGGACGCTCTATCCAGGTTCACACCGATAGAGTCGGAATGGTCCTTAGACGCAGGATCATTCTCCTTCATTCTGAATCAGTCCCAGAACTGCAGATAGACCTCTTTGCGACGAAAGACAACAAGAAGTTGCCCCTGTACGTGCCCCGTACGAGGACCCCTTAGCGGAAGCAGTGGACGCGATGTCCCTCGACTGGAACAGATGGTCCAAGATTTATCTGTTCCCTCCTCACAACCTTCTGTTGAGGGTCCTCAACAAACTGAGATCCTTCAAAGGGTAGCGGCAATAGTGGCCCACAAGTGGCCGAACAGCGTGTGGTTCCTCCTGGCATTGGAACTGTAGCTGAAGTTTGTACCACTACCAGATCCAGTTCTGACCCAGCGAGTCCAGAAGTCAACTGTCTGCGCTTCATTACAGAAAACCCGGACCCTGCAGTTCATGATTTTCTCTCCCTAGCGGTGAGAAAGCGTTTCGGGATTTCGAAAGCCAGTATAGACTTCATTGAGGAATATAAATGCAAATCTACTAGAAGGCAATATGAGTCATCTTGGAGAAAATGGGTGGCCTTTTGTCAAGGCGAAGATTCCGCAGGAGATCTTGACAGACTTCTGCTTAT
>NC_090730.1:176031237-176036237 GCF_036898095.1 Palaemon carinicauda
AATCCTCTCACATCTATTACATTATTTTCTCCCGTCTTCTAAGAATAGGTGATTCATGAAGGCCTTATAGAACATTTATTCAGAAAAGAAAAATTCCAGATTTACATTTTAAATAGCTGGAAGGATTCCAGAGCGTTCTTCGATGAAGGATACTCTTGAGAGCCTTAAGTCATTTGCATAGGATTCTCTTTACGAAGGATCTTATGTACCTAGGAGCTGATGTATCATCACTTTCCACTGGTTTCATAATTAGTTTCATTTGTGTATATGAATTTGGATGTTTGTAGGAAAATATATATATATATATATATATATATATATATATATATATATATATATATATATATATATATATTATATATATATATATATATATATATATATATATATATAAATATATATGAATATATATATATATATATATATATATATATATATATATATATATATACATATATATATATATATATATATATATACATATATATATATATATATAATATATATATATATATATATATATATATATATTATATATATATATATATATATATATATGAAGCTAGTCAGGATTTACTCTATATTGGCATTTTCCATGTGGTTCCCCTGCATCCGAGTATCACGTTTTCAACACGAGTTATATATATATATATATATATATATATATATATATATATATATATATATATATATATATATATATATATATATATATATATATATATATATATATATATATATGAAGCTAGTCAGGATTTACTCTATATTGGCATTTTCCATGTGGTTCCCCTGCATCCGAGTATCACGTTTTCAACACGAGTTATATATATATATATATATATATATATATATATATATATATATATATATATATATATATATATATATATGTATGTATATACATATATATATATGTGTGTGCAGATATACCTATATGAACAACTTCATAATTATACAAATTAAAGTACACAGAAAGCTTCAATATCTATCTTTGAGCCCCATCATGTTTGTAACCCAGAAATAGATTTCCAAAGTGAATCTCATATTCATGAGGAAAGCACTTGAGCGTATTTCTAGAATTCTTCCTTAAGGATTTTTCAGGATGAAAGTAGAGAGATCATTTGCTTCACAAATATTCATTTACTTGATATCTTTATATAGCCTGTGAATACACTTTTAAACTTGAAGTTGTTCATCTCTCTCTCTCTCTCTCTCTCTCTCTCTCTCTCTCTCTCTCTCTCTCTCTCTCTCTCTCTCTCTCTCTCTGAGCTTTGTCAAAGTTTCTCCCCACAGAATCCCTTAAGATTTTGCAAAGACTAGAATTTTATTATGGATTAACATCATCACTTTCTTCAATTATTTAGCTTCATTCAGGTATTTTACATGATTATGCTCTCTCTCTCTCTCTCTCTCTCTCTCTCTCTCTCTCTCTCTCTCTCTCTCTCTCTCTCTCTCTCTCTCTCTCTCTCTTTTCACAGACTCCTCTGTCGCTTGGAATTGCTTAAGGAGAGTCGACCTTCTTCCTGCACATCTCCCCTCTTGAGTGTCTCCTTCAACGTCCTTCACTCCTTCATTGCAGGACCTCTTGCTCCATTGCAGTCACTGATTTTTCTTCTCTCATTCAAATGATGAATGGTCTTTCTGCTTGATTTTAAATAGTTGCATCTTTTATGAAATATAATAGTTGAGTGCTCTGTTCACTTCCTTCTTGTTGAAGGTTTTCAACATTTTGCCATAAATTCTTTTGGAGATTATATTTATGCTATTTTTCGTATTGAGGTACTTTTACTGCGACATCCAGAGGTGCCCCTTTAGCTCGGAAAAATTTCTTACTAACTGATTGGTTAGACACAATAATTTTAACCAATCAGCTTTCTAGGAAACCTTTCCGTGCTTAAAGAGCACCCCTGCAGTTTTACTTGCCTTGTATCACTCATTTAGGTCCTCTTGTAAATCTGTGTGCATTTATAACTCGAAAATTGCTCATTTGCTTATAAGTTAGTGTCTTTGATTATTATAATCACGGTAATAGACTATATAATTTTTGATTTATTATTTTGTATTTCATTATTGTGTCAAAGTTACTTGTCATACTTATTTATGCTAATTTTGTTGTTAATTGTTTTGAATATTATTTTCAAGTTTTTGGATTGTGTGATAATTGCTTTCATATTGTCTTTGTTCCAATAATATCTGCAAAATTTCAAGGAATTTATACAGCGAGAGAGAGAGAGAGAGAGAGAGAGAGAGAGAGAGAGAGAGGAGAGAGAGAGAGAGAGAGAGAGAGAGAGTCAAGTACTGAAAACTAAGCTTTAGTTCCTTTTGTTTTTTATTGGAATAAATCTCTTAACTGTTAAGAATTGATAATCAAGTCACCGAAGATTTTCTAAGCCTCTGTAAATAGCCAATGGTTTTATTGTACTATGATCGAATTCGTATCATTTTGATATTGAAAAAAATCGATCTTTTAAAACTGCTTTGCAAAGCAGGCAAGTATCCTAGCTTATACAACATTCATCGTCTACATCTGTATAAAATATCATTCATTTCTTGGACGTGTTTTTTTTTTTTTTTTTTTTTTTTTTTTTTTTTTTTTTTTTTTTTTTTAGGTGCCTGAAATGTAACTAATTATCCTACGAAGATATCTTTGACTCGACAACAAAAGCTTTGACAGGAGAAAATCTTAGTGGTGCCTTGTAGAGAGTGCCTGAAACCTTTTTCCTTATCTTTTGACTATGTCTTAATTCGACACAGAAAAAAACATTTTGACAGAAAGAAATTCTTTTCTTCATAGAAATGTAAATATCTGCAATTGAAGTGTGAAACTTATAAGTTTGTCTAAGAGGTAAAGTGCTGATCATGCCATAGGGATTATACCACAGGCAGACCAATCTTCCTATCATCTATCAACATGGAATTTCGTGTGATCTGGGAAAAAACATCGAAAATCCGTCAAACTTGTGTCATTTTTTCACCACCTTGAAGTGAAAAAATTATATATTTCTAGATATCTTTATTAAGAAAAACGTTATGAGTAAAAATAATAATGGTAAAAGGGATTGAAAAAGGTTGGTTGCATGACACTAATTTTTCCAAAATATGAAGAAAAAAGGTAAATATCAATTTCTAATTTTAAATTCGTCGCTCCAGATTATTTTGCCAGATATTTTATTTTACCATAATTTTTTAATTAGCAACGTTCCAACATAAGTGACACTTGCTAGGTATGTAACTCGAAGCAGACCTCCACCTGCTCCAGCTTATTTCTCAACCTTTTGCTCGACCTTGACATTGATATTTGACCCTAACATTTATTAATTGGTGTAGAATTTCATAAAGTAAAATATGAACCAAGTTGGAAATCTGTGACAATGATGTACAAACTTATAGCAGATTACCTGAATTGGACGTATTGCTTGACCGTTAGCTTGATTTTTGACCTTGACCTTCCAAAATTTAATCAGTTCCAGCGTTTTACATAAGAGTTAACCCATACAAGTTTCATTACTCTACGATCAAAATCGTCGCCAGGAAGCAGTTCACAAACAAGGGGTAAAACATAACCTCCTTCTAACCTCGTTGGCTAGGCTAAATATTAAGCTCAACAATTTGGAAATTTCGTGGGATATATTGCCCCTAGTCACTTAACTTTGGGTACAGAGCTTAACAAACGTTATTCTTTTGTTTTCAGAGACACCAGTCTCGCGCTGAGTTTTGTTTGTAACGTTTCGAAACGTATTTGCAAACGTTTAGACCTTGCTCAAACGTGAAGCAATGACGACACTTCCCGAAGCAGTCATCATTATTTATACTTTTTTTTTTTCATCTGTTCCCTTTAGACAGTCAGCTGTAGAAAGCCCTTGGGCTTATAGCATCCTACTTTTCCAATAGTGCTGTAGCTTAGCAATAATAATAATAATAATAATAATAATAATAATAATAATAATAATAATATTAATAATAAATGTTTCTGAACATGAACAGCACTGTTGATTCACACACATACACACACACACACACACACACATATATATATATATATATATATATATATATATATATATATATATATATATATATATATACATACATATATATATATATATATATATATATATATATATATATATATATATATATATATATATATATGTACATGTATATTTGGTTTTATATGAAATTTTATTCTTAGAAGCTAATCTGTGAATATAAATTTTAAATTCCTTATTTATATTCAAGCAAACATTTTCGCAAATATTTTTATACATTTCATTTGCATTTATTTCTGCTTAGCTTATGTTGCAATTTCTTTAACGTTTATAACTTTCCAATGTGAGATAACGGATGCTTGAATAATACATTTTTAATTAGCGGGAAGTATAATCTTTTACTAGTGTTGGATTACAGTGTGTTATAAAACATTTTATAATTTATTGCGATATTCATCTGTATACGACAAATGAAAAAAATTGTTGAATATTTGGTTTGTCTATCTAACATTACATATATCAATCCATGAACATGTAAGTGAAGATTGCAGGGGATAATTCAGGTAAACACTTAATGTATATATATATATATATATATATATATATATATATATATATATATATATATATACATATATATATATATATATATATATATATATATATATATATATATATATATATATATATATATATATATATATATATATATATACATATATATATATATATATATATATATATATATATATATATATATGTATATATATATATATATATATATATATATATACATATATATATATATATATATATATATATATATATATATATATATATATATATATATTTGAATATATACAATCTAAAAAATCCCATCGAACTCCGGGACTTTCACTTTTCCAATTCATTAATATTCCAATCATCCATTGAATCAGGGACATCGAATCCCACTCTCCTCCGGAAAGACCCTATTGACAATTCAAAGATAATCAATGTGTCCTTTAGGAA
>NC_090730.1:176041237-176046237 GCF_036898095.1 Palaemon carinicauda
ATATATATATATATATATATATATCTATATCTATATCTATATCTATATATATATCAATATATATATCTATATATATATATATATATATATATATATATATATATATATATATATATATATATATATATATATATATATATATATATATCTATATCTATATCTATCTATCTATCTATATATGTATATATATATATATATATATATATATATATATATATATATATATATATATGTATATATATATATATATATATATATATATATATATATATATATATATATATATATATATATATATATATATATATATATATACGACAAAAAAAAGACTAAATCTCTCTCTTTCTCTCTCTCTCTCTCTCTCTCTCTCTCTCTCTCTCTCTCTCTCTCTCTCTCTCTCTCTCTCTCTCAAAAGAAAAAAAAATACATAGATATTCAAATGATCTCTCACTTAGCCTCAAATCCAGTAACCACATTCAACTTCTCTTAGTAAAACACTGATATACAAGCAAATATAAAACCCCAATCTTACACATCAAATGAAAATGGGTCTTGTCTTACCTTCCGTACCCAAAGATAAAAAAGCCATTATGATAATCCAAACGCTGCTGGGTGGAAGAATCAGTGACCATGACGAAGGTGTGTCAGGCCACAGGTGGAAAAGAAGGGCATACGAGTATCTCGTGGTATATCTCGTGCATGTTACATTAAGGAAATGGAATCTGGGAAGTCAACCGGAGTGAAATGACAAGTTCTCTTCTCATTATGTCCTTGAGGAATAGACGAAAATGCGAGATTGAAGGGAGACATTTGCGAGAAATTATAGATTAGTTCTGGAATATAAAGATCAAACGCTGGAAAAGTCTATCTTAGGAAGGATAGTTTCGTGCAGAAAGATTTGTGGTATTTGTATTGTATAAGTACTTTTTGCGATCATTGTCTTTTTCCATTTTGTTTAAATTAATTAAATCTTTATTATTATTATTATTATTATTATTATTATTATTATTATTATTATTATTATTATTATTATCATTATTATTATTATTATTATTATTATTATTATTATTATTATTACTGACATTTAACCGTTATAAAACTGATTAATATGTTCAGGATTAGTTGTTACTTGGATTTTCTACTTATTCTTAAGATTTTGATTATAGAGAAAGTTAATGGGAATGGAATCTATCTTTATATGAATATAAATCAAAATACAGTTTAGTATATTTCATTGGGTCCTGTTGATCGTTAGGGAAACACATCCACAACATCATAGGAAACAGAATATAACTGCAGTATAAGATCATTAATACTAAAGAAAGTGGATATCATGCAATGGATAAAACTGATAATTGATTTTAGAAGTTTTGTACGAAGAATGGTCACTTACGTAGGCCATTTATCTAGAGGGATTCTTTTTTAAGAAACTCTATTTTTTCATATAAGACTCAATTTTCGGATCTAATTCGAAAAGTTAAAAGCTGCTCTCCTCGAGCAATCTAAGTAATTTTTCGCGGAAATAAGCACCGTAAAAATATAATTTTCTTTTCCATAAATATAATTCTCTTTGTTCATCAATCAATTCAAGAATCTTAGTTATGAATCAATACGCATAATCATGTTTACCTTTTTTATTCAACATTTCTCTGACTTGCCTCCATTCATATACTGACCCATATATCATCTCCCGAGGATTTGTATTTGGGTGTAAGATCGTCAAAAAGTCTAAAATTAACGCTGGTTTATTTTAGATGAGAAAGATTGATTTGAAAAATATGTGGTTGCCACTTATTTAGAATAAGTTAGACATATACCAGCAAGAAGTTATGCTGTAAGAACACCCCGTAAGAAGATCATATATTTATTTTTAGTAATTATGTGAATATGAATAACTTGAGCAATATAAACACATGTTTTTGATTATATATAAAAAACATATGATACTTAATTCCCTCTAAAGTGAGGAGTCACCTGGATTTTAGCAAAAAAGAATAATATTAAATACGGTCGAAAAAAATTCAACAAGAAGAGAATAAAATTAGATAAATTGTTATAAAAAAATCTTGAACACTTAAGCTGAGAATAGCATCCCAGCTGGAGAGACAATATTTGTGAAAAGTTCCAAGAAAGATTCGGTCGAGTAGCACCTGGTCTGAGTGGCAAGGCTGACAGGCCTGTGGACAGAGATGAAGTAGGGCTCGCTGCATTGTGGCATCCTGTCTTGGTGGCACTGCTCTACCGTAAGTACATTCGAAACTTAATTTTTGTTTCTTTTTATACAAGAAATTGTAAGATTTTGTAAGTTCGTTTTCTAGCTCTCTCTCTCTCTCTCTCTCTCTCTCTCTCTCTCTCTCTCTCTCTCTCTCTCTCTCTCTCTCTCTCTATTCCGATAAGCATATCAACGCGGGATATATATATATATATATATATATATATATATATATATATATATATATATATATATATATATATATATATATATATATATATATATATATATATATATATATATATCTTACTTATAACTGTAATCGAACAGTTTAACATGTTTTTTCAAAAAGGCCCATAAAAGAAACGGAGGAAATATGAATAAATCACACTATATTTCGGTCAATAAACATCGACCCTCTTCAGGATGTAAAGTAAAAATGAGGAATACAGTGGAGAGTGACGGTTTATATATGAAAGCAAAAGGGTGTGTTCAATTGTTTTATAGTTGTTATAATTCAAAGTCATCAACCCTTCGTTGCCATATTTTTACGGGCTCCCAAAAACTCACAAGGACGGTATTCCCTTACGCCCAATCGTCTCATGTAAAGGGTCATTTATATATAATATATCAAAATGGTTAGCAGACTTGCCGTCTCCCTTTCTAGGGAGCTTTTTTTCAGATCATATTAAGCATGCAGGGGACTTCATCCAGAAATTCAATAGATTAAATATCCCGGAAAACAATGTAAAACTCATGAGTCTTGACGTAGAATCCCTGTTTACAAAGGTCCCGATCAACGATGTACTAGGTTTATTGAGGGAAAAATTAATCCCTTATGAAGATCACTTCCCCCTCGGTATTGAGAAAAACAATTAAGTTAATTAAACTAAGCGTGTCAAATAACGTTTTCTCTTTCAATGGAAATTTTTACAAACAGAAATTTGGTTGCAGTATGGGCAGCCCGTTATCTCCAATTTTAGCCAACCTCTACATGGAATACTTTGAAACAGAAATTTTAACAACAATTAAACCTACGAACATGGTTTGGCAACGCTATGTTGATGACATTTTCACTTATTGGGATGATAGCTGGGGATTTTTCAATACATTTTTTAATAATCTAAATTCCATAGTCCCTAGCATAAAATTTAAAACTGAATGGGAAAAAGATGGAAAATTAGCTTTTTTGGACATACTAATTATAAGGGAATCGACGGGGTATAATTTCACTGTGTATAGAAAACCAACTTTCTCTATTTCCTACATTCATTTCTTTAGTTATCACGACATTTCTGTAAAAATTGGAGTAGCTTGCAATCTATTTCTTAGAGGTTTGAGAATCTGTTCCCCAGCCTACCTAAATAAAGTATTTGAAATCATTCGTAAACAACTCGCCCAGCTATTCTACCCGAAGTATGTCATAGAAAAGGCCATCCACAAAGCCAACACGATATATTATAAAGATCATGATGTTACTAACCAAAGAGATTTTAAAAATAAGATAAAAATCCCAAAAATTGAAGCTTTTAAAAATATAACAAATCATATCAAAACTGAGAACCCCTTTGTTTTTTCATATCCAAAGACCATAGGAAGCGCCCTTATTAATGTTCATCAAAATAAAAGAGATATAAAAATCCGGCGTTTATAAAGTACCATGTGGGGATTGTGAAAAGGTCTACGTTGGGCAAACGGGCCGTTCGCTATCTCAAAGATTATCCGAACACAAAAGATCTGTTAGATATGGCTATGAAAACTCGGGGATTTTCGTTCACCTTAGGGATTTAGGGCACCAGATTAACTGGAGTGAGTCGTCTTTGCTTTTTAGGAGTACCTGTCCGTACAGAAGGAAAATCCTGGAATCAGCCATCATAAATCAACCAAACACAATGAACCTATCTGGGGGCCAATGGAAAGCTGACAGAGTGGACAATACTCTTCTCAACCCTATCATTAAGAAGATAATCCACGGAGACCGACCACCAGACATGCATCAGAGGTCAAGACTTCCTCCGAGCGGCTCAACAATAAGAAGACGCACCTGGATGTAATTAAATTTGGCTAATCCTTCCAGCAATTATAACAACTATAGAACAATTGAACACACCCTTTTGCTTTCATATATAAACCGTCACTCTCCACTGTATTCCTCATTTTTACTTTACATCCTGAAGAGGGTCGATGTTTATTGACCGAAATATAGTGTGATTTATTCATATTTCCTTTGTTTCTTTTATGGGCCTTTTTGAAAAAACATATGTATATATAGATATATATATATATATATATATATATATATATATATATATATATATATACATAGATATATATATATATATATATATATATATATATATATATATGCATGTATGTATGTACATATATATATATATATATATATATATATATATATATATATATATATATATATATATATATGCATGTATGTATGTATATATATATATATATATATATATATATATATATATATATATATATATATAAATATATATATATATATATATATATACATATATATATATATATATATATATATATATATATATATATATATATATATATATATATATATATATATATATATATATGCATGTATGTATATATATATATATATATATATATATGCATGTATGTATGTATATATATATATATATATATATATATATATATATTTATATATATATATATATTTATATATATATATATATATATATATATATATATATATATATATATATATATATATATATTGGATTCTCCTCTC
>NC_090730.1:176053827-176058827 GCF_036898095.1 Palaemon carinicauda
CCCATTTTCTCCAAGATGACTCATATTGCCTTCTAGTAGATTTGCATTTATATTCCTCAATGAAGTCTATACTGGCTTTCGAAATCCCGAAACGCTTTCTCACCGCTAGGGAGAGAAAATCATGAACTGCAGGGTCCGGGTTTTCTGTAATGAAGCGCAGACAGATGACTTCTGGACTCGCTGGGTCAGAACTGGATCTGGTAGTGGTACAAACTTCAGCTACAGTTCCAATGCCAGGAGGAACCACACGCTGTTCGGCCACTTGTGGGCCACTATTGCCGCTACCCTTTGAAGGATCTCAGTTTGTTGAGGACCCTCAACAGAAGGTTGTGAGGAGGGGAACAGATAAATCTTGGACCATCTGTTCCAGTCGAGGGACATCGCGTCCACTGCTTCCGCTAAGGGGTCCTCGTACGGGGCACGTACAGGGGCAACTTCTTGTTGTCTTTCGTCGCAAAGAGGTCTATCTGCAGTTCTGGGACTGATTCAGAATGAAGGAGAATGATCCTGCGTCTAAGGACCATTCCGACTCTATCGGTGTGAACCTGGATAGAGCGTCCGCTGTCACATTGCGGACTCCTTGAAGGTGAACTGCCGACAGGTACCACTTCTTCTTTTCCGCCAATCGGAAGACGGCCAACATCACCTGGTTGAGAGGTGGTGACCTCGATCCTTGTCGATTCAAGTATCTTACAACTACCTCGCTGTCTATTACCACTTTATGTGGAACGAATGACGCGGGGAGACTTTCTTTAAGGTAAGGAGCACTGCCCTAGCTTCTAGAAAGTTTTATGAGAAAGGTCTTGAATAGCCTGGACCAAGTCCCCTGGACTTTTTTCCGATGAGAGTGACCTCCCCATCCCTCCTTTGAGGCGTCTGAGTGAATCGTCACCGACGGGGGAGGTGGCTGAAGAAGAACCTGACTTCTTTAGATGTCTGGCTTGGGACCAAGGCCTGAGAAGAGTACTTAGCCGAAGCGGCTGGTCTTCTCAGATCTCTTCACGCGTTTGATGCATAACTTCTCCAAACTCCGATTGCATCCTTTAGCTGTGCTCTTAGCACTGGGTCTGTCACCGAAGCAAACTGGAGAGAGCGCAGTACTCTCTCCTGCTCGTGTCTTGATATCCTTTCGGAATCTTGAAGTCTCTTGACAGAACCCGCTATCTCCTTCCTTTTCTTCGCTGGGGTGGAGAAACGGTGTGACAAAAGGTCCCAGTGGATCTTAGCCACTGGAACTTTTGAGATGGAGAAAGTCGAGACTTTTTCTGTTGATCTTGAAGCCTAGGTACTCTAGGAACTGGATCACTGACTGGAAGCTTGCAAGCATTCTGTCTCGGATGCTGCCCACACCAACCAGTCGTCCAGGTAGGCTACTACCTGAATTCCCTTTAGGCGAAATTGTTTGAGAGCTACGCTCGCAAGCTTCGTAAAAATCCTTGGGGCTATGTTTAGCCCGAATGGCATGGCTCCGAAGGCGTATAGTCTTCGCTGTAGCCTGAACCCTAGGTAGGGGGAGAGTCGATGGCTAATTGGAATGTGCCAGTAGGCATCTGACAAGTCTATAGAGACGGAATATGCCCTCTTGGGCAGTAAGGTCCTTATGTGTTGCAGTGTTTAGCATTTTGAATTTGCAATTCACTATGAACTTGTTAAGTGGCGACAAGTCCAGAATGACTCTGAGCTTTTCCGAGTCTTTCTTGGGAACACAAAACAGCCTCCCTTAGAAATTGATGGGCTTCACCCTTTTTCTCCAACCGTTCTTGAACGTACTCCTCCATAACGGGGGTGGAGTGTTGGAAAAAACCGAAGGTACGGGGGTGGAGTGCTGTACCAGCTCCCGCCCAATCCATTCTTGAGTAGGCTGTGGGCCCAGGGATCGAAGGTCCACCGATCCCGAAATTTCAGAAGTCTCCCTCCTACCGGTATCACCTCACTTGGACTGCCGTCCTGAGGTCTTGCCTTCCTGACCACGACCACCCCTGAATCCCCTTCCCCTTGAGGGGCGTCTAGACGAGCCTCTGGCTGCTCCTCTAGGCTTTGCTCGGAAGGAAGTAGACTGCCCTTCGAACGCTGGGGTGAATGCCGTGGACTGTGTCGACACGGCCTGGGGTACCCACTGAAAGGTGGTCGGGGTTTGTGCCACGATCTGGGGCACTGGGGGCAATGGCAATTGCAGTTGCTGTTGCTGTCTAAGAGGCTTGGCTGGCCGAAACGGTAGCCTAGTCCTCATAGTCTTCCTCTTTGGTTGAGGACCCTCATCCGGGGAAGACTTTCTTTTGATAGCCAGGTCCCACTTCTGGAGAAGGTTTCTATTCTCCAAGGTGGCTTTATCAAAAACTTCTTTGACCAAGTCGGTAGGGAAAAAGGTCTTTTCCCCAAATGTTGGAGGAGATTAGTTTCTTTAGCTCGTGCCTCACTGTAGCCGAGGTAAACACGAACTCCCTACAAGCTCTCCTTGCCTTGACGAAGCCATAAAGGTCCTTCGTCACTGTGGCCAGATGAGGCTTGGCCACTACCATGAACATTTCATGGACCTTGGGGTCACTTGCCATCGTCTCGAGAGTAGTCTGAAGAGACATTGAGGCAGTCAGTCTTTCTTTTGTATCGAGCTCACTTCGCAAAAGAAAGTCAGACAGCTTAGGGGGGTCCTTGCCGAACTGACGTCCGGCAATATCAGCCTCCAACTTTCCACTTAGAACGTAAGATGGACGTCCTTCTAATCTTTGTGGTCCATAGGCAGGGCCAGCGACAAGGGTTTACACTCCTCTAGGGAGGGGCAAGACTTGCCGGCCTCGATTGCTTTTAGTACAGCCAGAAACCCTTTCTGTAAAAAGGGGGAAGGCTCTAGTAGGCGAGGACACAAAGGAAGGGAGCTTCCTATTCAATGCAGCTACCTTTGAGTTAGAGAAGCCCCTCTCTTTCATCGAAGATGAAAGTAGAGCTTGAGCCTTAGCATGGTCATCACTATGACCTCCTTCGGCTCTGCCTCCTCCTTTGAAGCTGGTTCCTTCCTCAGCCGGACATAACAGTCCGGATATGGTGCCTTGCTGGGCCAGAATTCCACCCTCCAGGGGAACTGAGCCCAGCATATCCGAGATGACGATCTTTCCAGTCGTCATCGACATGTGCTCAGCATACCTCCATGGGTTAGCATCCGAGCACAAAGGAAGGTCTTTCACATTGAGCTTTTCTGGGGCCCATGTGATTCTGCAAGGCACTGCATTCGCAGTTCCATTGCAGCCGCCTTCTCCTGATTCTCCTTCTGCATTTGTTGGATCATTCCAACAATAGAAGAGAGGGCCTGTCCCAGCTCTACTGGGAGACCGGCCGATGTAGAGGGACTTGAACTTCATCCTGGGCTTCTGCAAGGAGGTCTTCCTCCTGACACCCGTCCACATCAGATATCCTGTCATTTAGCTGGATGTCTTGCATCGCGACCGCGACTTCAGCATCCACCTGGATCTGAACTTAGGGGATCTCCTCTTGAGGCTGGGGAATCACTGCCTCAGCTGATGCCTTAGGGAAAAGATACGCCCTCATCTTCTCACTTGGAAGATAAGGGCCAGAAGTGTACTTTTGGAAGCCCCTTACCCAGGTACGAAGCTTCTTCCTAGCTATTTAAATGTCTCATTAATCAGGTTAGTGCACACAGTACATACCTGAGGGTCCCAATACCGGAGATCATCCTTGGAGACAGCGTATGCTGCGTGTCTCCTACAAAACTCATGTCCGCAGAGGTTCTTGCTGCTGACATTGCAGAAAGCACTTCCCCACTTCGGAGTGTCCTTCTGTAAAGAGAAGAAATTTCCATGAGTATCAAGTGAACTATGTATCACTGGATATGCATAGTATAGCATAACAATTCATAAATGAAAGACACACACTTGTGTTTCCCTCACAACCCATTGTTGCAGCCTTCCAGATAATAAAATCAAAAATGGTTTATCTCTACTAGAGTAACCAATGCAAGGTTTCCATAGGAAACAGGTGGAGCTCACACCTAGGCAATGATTTTAAAAATCCTGGATAATAGACGGGGAAGAACTCTGCTTCCTGTCTGAGGGCAACAGCAAAGGGCTGTGTAAGAAAACACAATAGTGTTAGAAGATACAGTGCTGTACCTAAACTTTTACTATAGTTTTCTTCTTACTGTATATGCTATACAGAAGAATACTAGTACAGTATAGGAGGATGTGTGCCGGCCTGCCTTTGCCGGCCGGCACACACCACAATTAGCTTTAAAGTATACTACTTAACAGCTATAGGGCGGCAGCCCTCTGGTTCAAATGCCTGTGCCGGCGGCAGCAGCTGCCGGCCAGCAACAGCCAGTGTTGGCCGGCAATGATTGCCGGCCAGCAACTACACAAGGTAGTACCCAGCTGCCGGCCACACTCTTGGTGACCGGCAGAAAAGGACTGACATAAGCCGGCCGGCAAAGGTACAAGACCGATGCCAGCCGGCAGCAAAAGAACCAGAAGACTACCCCTGCCCGGCTGCCGGCCTCATAGGCCGGCAGCCGGCCTCATAGGCCGGCTGCCGGGACAGGTACAGCACTAGAAGAAAAAAGAATGGATGCCGGGATAAGAGTGTACACAACCCCCCCAGCCCGGCAACCGAAAGAGTGCATATAAGGAAGGGGAGAAACTTAATTCAGGCTTCCTTGACCAATGCCGTCCGACTCTGCCGGCAGGCATGGATGAGGGACCAAGAGAGGTCCGGGCAGCACTCGAAAACATAAGACCCTTGCCGTCCAGCGTCTCTGCCGGCCGGCAATGGGCTTAGTCAATCCAAATCCCAACCTATACTAGGTCCAGAAGTAGAATGACATATGGTACAGTAATACCCCTGCCGGCCAGCTCTGCCGGCCGGCAAGGTACAGTACAGTAATGGCTAGGCCATTACGGAGATAGAGGGGGAAGGGACAAGAGGGTCCTGCCAACCTTGCTTTAGTGACAGATCACCCGTAGCCAAGAACTCTGTCTTAGCCTAAGGGAGATCTA
>NC_090730.1:176066327-176068827 GCF_036898095.1 Palaemon carinicauda
TTTTATTTTCGGCTAAAACAATAAGTATTCTACTGTTGTTAGTAGAGGAGAGTTTATAAAATTTCATATTTTTTTTCCATATTTATTTATATCTATTACTGTTAACCACAATATGATTTATATTTTCATTGTTGTGATAATAATAATTATTTTAGCATTTTTAAAACTACGATATTTATTACATTATATTGTTGCAATATATTTTTTGTTTTATAAAGGATAGACATTGATAATATATTTCTTTTAGCTTAAACAATTCAAACAATTTTACTTGACTTTTTCGAAATATAGCTTTGAAAGTAGCAACTTATCCTTCATCTCATATAAGTTTTCATAATACAACAGAAGCAAACATATCCTCTAAGTATTTACAAACTTTTGCACTTACAAAAATTCTACAAAGCTTTTAGCAAAGAATATCACTCAACCAAAAAGTATAAAAAGTAGATTTTACAACCTCTTCTCTCGAACATTATTCCATAAATAAGTAAAAGGGAAAACATCCTATATTTTCCGCAAAATTCTACCGTTAAAGGTTTAAAGTCCACTCATGAATGGACCTATCAAGCAGGAAAATGCCCTAGAGACTGACAATATACATGATCAGTGCCCAAGTCCCCTCTCTACCCAAGCTAGAAGCAAGGAGGGCCAGCCAATGGCTGCTGATGACTGAGAAGATAGATCTATAGGCTCCCACAAACTCCCTATCCTTAGCTCACAAGGATGGCGAGGTTGCATTGACCAAACGAACTACCGAGTTTGAGCATGACTCGAAGCACAGTCAGGGGATCACCAGTCAGGAACGATACCACCTAAGCCATCACAAATCTCTGTTGCATGAAAGCTAATAAAGTAAATAGTAGAATATAATTAGACGTATTTCATGTTGTTTTTATTTTTAATTTATTTATTATTTTATTTTTTTGGGCCAAGATTAAAGTGAAAAAACGTGGACTATGGAATATGAAATGCATCCGTATAAGAAATATGCATCATCTCGTTTTCAATGATATATTTTGTTTCTTCTATGGATACGCAAACTCTTGTACTTACAATTCCGACAAAGAGAATAGCAAAGTATATCACCTAACTAAAAAGTAAAGACAAAAATAATTAAAATCCCTTTCCGTTCATCATTCTTCAGTTGTCCGCTTCGTACCATTATTAATATTCTATTTTCCCTGGAATTGTTGATAGATCTGGAAATCCCTGTCAGACACCGAGTCACTTTTGCTCTGTTTAACTAAATCAAAGGAATCTAGTTTCACTCTGATGCCTCTGTTTCATTTTATTTTCTAATTGAGCAACCAGAACTTCAGCTCATATTTTTAATTTTCAGTTTTAGGCAAACGTCGTTTCATTGCTGCTAAATTAGTATTTCATCTCGTCAAAGGATTGTTGTTACTTAAATATTTGCCGCTGGATATGAAGTCCAGCATTTTGTTTTATACTGCGTTAGCAAAGATGGTTTTTAAAAAGTTTATACATTTTGAATAAAATAATTGTTCATTTACGTTTTTATGATCAAGCTATATTTTCGTCATATCGTGAAGGTGATTCAATAATTTTTAAATTGCTGAGGTATATAATAAATAAAACCAAATGTCTCCAGAGGGGACTGTAATATTTAGCTCAAAATTAAGTACAAAGCAGCATTTCTAAAATATCACAATACTCTTTGCAACATGTTTTTTTCAGCTGTTAATTATGGGCATATTTTTTTTTCTCCCATATTTTTCGATATGTACGCATTGCCTTAGGAACAAATTATTATTATTATTATTATTATTATTATTATTATTATTATTATTATTATTATTATTGTTGTTGTTGTTGTTGTTGTTGTTGATTTAGTTATTATTATTATTATTATTATTATTATTATTATTATTATTATTATTATTATTATTATTATTATTATTATTATTATTATTATTAATGTTGTTGTTGTTGTTGTTGTCTAAGCGGCAACCGTGTTGATAAATCAGGATGCCATATGCCGAAGAGCTTCAACAGGAAAAAGAAATAGTATTATTCCAAGCCAAGCTATAACCCTTGTTGGAAAAAAAACAGGATTCTGTAAGCCCAAGGTATCCAACAGGGAAAAAATAACCCAGGGAGAAAAGGAAGTAAAGAAATAAATAAACAAGAAAAAACAATTAACAATTAATAAAAAAAAAATCTTAGGAATAGTAACAGCATTAAAATAGATGCTTCATATATTTCTTTAGAGTCCAAGAAGAAATAATAAAGTAGGTTCATAAGCATATAAAAGGAATTTAAACAAAACAAAACTCTTCATGGTTATGTGGTATGTCACTGGCATGCAGGTTTTCCGGACCAGAGTTCGATTCCCCTGCCGACCAGAAGCTATTGAGTTGATTCCCCTTATGGGTCTCTGATCCCGAGCTATAGAGAAAGTCCAGATTTTAGAGTAGCATAATATATGGCATATTTTAACATGAAAAACACGTCTAATTATGCAAGCTCTTCTCCCCTT
>NC_090730.1:176078827-176081327 GCF_036898095.1 Palaemon carinicauda
TTATTCATAATATATTCATGAAAATTATCTTATATTCTTAATTACCATTTTCATCTTGAGATGGAAGAAATTAACAACTAGAATTCAACTTTAACTCGAGCCAAGTTTAAGTTACTCAGTATAAGGGATGTTCCTTTTTCCAATATATATTTTTCGTCCTATATTGTATTCAATTCATTATTTGCTTATTATTTCTACAAAAAAAAAAATTAAAACAGAAAAACTTGCTACAATAGCGATCATATCTTAGGAAGGAGAGGGAAGTGTCATACCCTGGTGACAAGGGGTACCCAAAGAGATACACTCAGATATCACAAATTGCCCAAACTGCCAAGTTCTAGTTAGGGAAGGGGAGGACGGTGGGAAAGGTTAAATGTTAACCCAGACTTAGTCGTTCATGACATTTATACAAACCGTTTAAGAAACAAACTTATCTATCAAAAGATTCTTTTTTTTAAGGTTTAAAGCCAATTTATGAATGGCAGAGGCAAGGAACAGTGACATTGTCCTATCAAGCAGGACAATGCCATAGAGAATGATCATATATAGATATGATTAGCACCTAATTACCCTTTCCACCCAAGCTAGAAACAAGGAGGGCCAGGCAATAGCTGTTGATGACTCAGCAGATAAAGATATATCTCCCCAAACCCCTCAGCCTGAGCTCAAAAGGACGATGAAGTTGCAGCGACCAAGGAAACAGAGACTTCCAAACTGGTTCGTATTTAAGACTATAAAAATCCGCCCCCCAAAGGACGTACTGGTATGTTCTTGCAAAACACTGTTATTCACATGTTTTTGAATGTTTTTCATAACTTTAGGAGAAACTTCAGGTTTTTTCCATTAGAATGAGACCAACCTGATCTCTCTATGACAAAAATTAAGGCTGTTAGAGCAATTTAAAAATATTATAAAGCAAAATGTGCTCGAAATTTATCCTTACCTTGGGGGTAAAAGGGTTAAGGTCGAAAGTCAAGATCGAGTCAAAGATCAAAATCAAACAAAAGGTCAAACTCAGGTCATCAACCATCCGGTCATAATTCTAATCGCAAAGTAATGAAACTTAACAACGTGCAAACAGTAAACCAATACATGACAGAATTTACATCTTTTACCGTGCAACGTCATTGTAATATGTTTACATAGTTGGGTGACCAAACATTGCTGGAGACATTGAAAAATGTGGCTCTTACTCCAGACGTGACTTAGAATCTTAAGTATGAGAAACCTCTATTCAACATGAACACCAATGAATAACCTTCAATGTTAAGGCTGATTTTAGATGTAAGCAGGAAGTGGAAGGACATTTCTCATAATAATAATAATAATAATAATAATAATAATAATAATAATAATAATAATAATAATAATGCATATACCAAGGCACTTCCCCTAATTTTGGGGGTTAGCTGATATCAACAAATGAAACAAAACAAAAAGGGGACCTCTACTCTCTACGTTCCTCCCAGCCTGACAAGGGACTCAACTGAGTTCAGCTGGTACTGCTAGGGTGTCACAGCCCACCCTCCCCCGTTATCCACCAGAGATGAAGCTTCATAATGCTGAATCCCCTACTGCTGCTACCTTCGCGGTCATCTAAGGCACCGGAGGAAGCAGCAGGGCCTACCGGAACTGCGTCACAATCGCTCGCCATTCATTCCTATTTCTAGCACGCTTTCTTGCCTCTCTCACATCTATCCTCCTATCACCCAGAGCTTTCTTCACTCCATCCATCCACCCAAACCTTGGCCTTCCTCTTGTACTTCTCCCATCAACTCTTGCATTCATCACCTTCTTTAGCAGACAGCCATTTTCCATTCTCTCAACATGGCTAAACCACCTTAATACATTCATATCCACTCTAGCCGCTAACTCATTTCTTACACCCGTTCTCTCCCTTACCACTTCGTTCCTAACCCTATCTACTCGAGATACACCAGCCATACTCCTTAGACACTTCATCTCAAACACATTCAATTTCTGTCTCTCCATCACTTCCATTCCCCACAACTCCAATCCGTACATCACAGTTGGTACAATCCCTTTCTCATATAGAACTCTATTTACATTCATGACCAACCCTCTATTTTTTACTACCTCCTTAACTTCCCCCAACACTTTGCAACCTCCATTCACTCTCTGACGTACATTTGCTTCCACTCCACCATTTGCTGCAACAACAGACCCCAAGTACTTAAACTGATCCACCTCCTCAAGTAACTCTCCATTCAACGTGACATTCAACCTTGCACCACCTTCCCTTTTCGTACATCTCATAACCTTACTCTTACCCACATTAACTCTCAATTTCCTTCTCTCACACACCCTTCCAAATTCTGTCACTAGTCGGTCAAGCTTCTCTTCTGTGTCTGCATCCAGTACAGTATCATATAAGGGTGAAAGGAAAAAATATGACTGACTTCAAGCAGTATCCTTTAAAAGAATTCCTAATCAATTATGAAAACAATAGGATGATGATATCAAAAACTAGAAAATTTCC
>NC_090730.1:176086327-176088472 GCF_036898095.1 Palaemon carinicauda
TGTGTTCAAAGTGGAGTTAAAATAAAAGAATGATAATCATGTAGTTGATTAAAAGCCTATGAATAATAATTTAACAAAGCAAACCTTTCTTCTTTAACGGTAATTGTGAAAGACATCTGTGAGTGACGTTGAAAAAAATAGCCAAAGACTTTTTCAATCAATGCACGTCCACTAATTAGGTGTTTAGCATGATTTCATGGAACTTCATAAATCATCAAGCATTACAGGAAGCAGAAGCATTTTAAGGTCAAAATCAAGGAAATCATATATGTCCAGACTAATTAATCAAATGAAATTCCAAAGAATTATGAAGTGAAATACATTTGTCAATCTTGCCGGGTGAATCGTTTCAACTAGTTCACGTCAACACGTCAGTAATTTTATTTTGCCTTATGAAAAAGCCAATCTAAAATTTCAAGTTATCAATTATGAAAACCAAGAAAACCTTAATTCAATGTAGGATATACGTTTCATCTTTATACTTTAAAAGGATTTCCTTTTGTTTACATTCTTCGACTATACAAATATCTATATATACGCATACCCACGTACACACATACTTTTTAGTCGCGTTTAGTGGTGTCGTCAAGCATATGACTACTTAATTGCTCAGCGTCCCTCTAGCGGGGGGAGAGAGTAATCAACAACTGGTATGAAGGGGTACCCTGAGAGGTACACTCAGAAACAACAATATCCCACATATTGTCGAAATTGCTGTGTTATATTTAGGAAAGGGGGAGGGCTGGAAATGGTTGAATCTGTGTGTGTATGTGTGTGCATATCTATTTAAATACTTATCCTTATTTTTTTACGGTTCATGTGCACTAGCAATGTCATAAGGCAAAACATACTTAATGATGTGCTTCTATTTATTTTGCTTTCTTTTTAATTGATTATCATATTGGTCGTTGAGACTCATTTTGTGCAATCACATCTCAGTCGTTCGTGTTAAAACTTTATCTCGTGTTATGATATAGTTTGCATCGGTCGCTTCTTTTGAATGTAAAACTTCCATTTGCTGATTGTTCTTCGACCCCGGTTAGAGAAAAAAAAATCATAGTTTATTAGCATCACTTTTGAGCATTTGATGATACTTGTCATTCTGTTTCGTTCACCTGGGTTCTAATCACACAAATTACCAATGAAGAGAGGGTTCTATATTTTCCTTAGTGTGATATTTTTATATTCGTGTTAGATATTATTTCTAAAACTTTATAATTGTTGGCTGGTAATGTTGTAGTCTTAAGCTCCTTATATCAATAGTTTCATTTACCATGGTTGTCCCACCATCAGGTACAAGATTTATTGCTTTCATGATAGTCATGTTCATAATTTATTTTTTCGGATATTCTAGGCCATTTTTGTCTTTCTTCACTGTACCATTTCCTTTATTCATAATCCTTCTTGATAAAGTTTTTCTATTTTGCACTCTGGTCAGAAATGCCTTAACTCTGTCCAATGAAGAAATGTCTTGATTAGATAATAATAATTTAGAATTCGAAACGGGGCGTTAGTTTATCTCATGTTAATCTCCATAAGCTATCGTATTTCGCATAAAAATCTTTACACGTGTAGTATAAACTGTTTAGGATATATTTGAATGCAAGTAAAAGTATTCCTCATATATAGAACTTAGTGTAATACGTGAAACATACATTCCAAGTTATCAGCTTGAAAGATACCAGTTTACTACCTTATCTGATATGAAGAAAAATAAATATTTAGGTCCTAATGTGGCCTCTCTATCTGTTGGTAATATAATTCTACAATGTTTTTAGTGCCAGCATCTGTTCCTCTCATAAATTCCTTTCCAAGTTCTCCCTTCCTTAAAGAGTTTACTGCTTGGTGTAAAGAGTCTCTGTCTCTGTCTCTCTCTCTCTCTCTCTCTCTCTCTCTCTCTCTCTCTCTCTCTCTCTCTCTCTCTCTCTCACATTAGAACAGTGCACCTCGTTCGTTGGTCAAAGATATAAAAATATGGCTTGAATTTGTATTCTCTCTCTCTCTCTCTCTCTCTCTCTCTCTCTCTCTCTCTCTCTCTCCCTCTCAATAGAACAGCACATTCTATTCGTTGGTCTAAGATACAAAAATATGGTTTGGGTTCGTGTCCTCTCTCTCTCTCTCTCTCTCTCTCTCCTCTCTCTCTCT
>NC_090730.1:176113972-176116472 GCF_036898095.1 Palaemon carinicauda
AAAATTTCTTTTATTCAAAATGTATAAACTTTTTAAAAAACCATCTTTGCTAACGCAGTATAAAACAAAATGCTGGACTCCATATCCAGCGGCAAATATTTAAGTAACAACAATCCTTTGACGAGATGGAATACTAATTTAGCAGCAATGAAACGACGTTTGCTTAAAACTGAAAATTAAAAAAAATGAGCTGAAGTTCTGGTTGCTCAATTAGAAAATGAAATAAAACAGAGGCATCAGAGAGAAACTAGTCTCCTTTGATTTAGTTAAACAGAACAAAAGTGACTCTGTGTCTGACAGGGATTTCCAGATCTATCAACGATTCCAGGGAAAATAAAATATTAATAATGGTACGAAGCGGACGACTGAAGAATGATGGACGGAAAGGGCTTTTAATTATTTTTCTATTTACATTTTTTTTAGGTGATATACTTTGCTATTCTCTTTGTCGGATTATTGTCAGTACAAGAGTTTGCGAAACCATAGAAGAAACAGGATATATCATTGAAAACGAGAAGATGCATATTTCATATACGGATGCATTTCATATTCCATAGTCCAGGTTTTTTTTTTACAATTTAATCTTGGCCAAAAAAAAAAAAAAATGAAGTACGTCTAATCATATTCTACTAATTACTTTATTAGCTTTTATGCAACAGAGATTTGTGATGGCTTGTGTGGTATCGTTCCTGACTGGTTATCCCCAGACTGTGCTTCGAGTCCAGCTCCAACTCGGTAGCTCCTTTGGTAACTGCAACCTCGCCACCCTTGTGAACTAAGGATAGGGAGTTTGGGGGAGCCTATATATCTATCTTCTGAGTCATCAGCAGCCATTACCTGGCCCTCCTTGGTCCTAGCTTAGGTGGAGAGGGGGCTTAGGCACTGATTATATACATTGTCAGTCTCTAGGGCATTGTCCTGCTTGATAGGTTCACTCATGAGTGAGCTTTAAACCTTTAAAGGTAGAAGTTTGCGAGAAATATAGGATGTTTTCACTTCTACTTATTTATGAAATAATGTGCGAGAGAAGAGGTTGTAAAATCTACTTTTTCTACTTTTTGGTTGAGTGATATTCTTTGCTAATAGCTATGCAGATTTATTGTAAGTGCCAAAGTTTGTAAAAACTTATAGGATATGTTTGCTTCTGTTGTATTATGAAAACTTATATGGGATAAAGGATAAGTTGCAACTTTCAAAGCTATATTTCGAAAAAGTCAGGTAAAATTGTTTGAATTGTTTAAACTAAAAGAAATATATTATCAATGTCTATCCTTTATAGAACATAAAAGACACTGTAACAATATGATGTAATAATGATGATAGTTTTGGAAATGATAAAAATTATTTTTTGTATAACAATAGGAATAAAAATTATAGTGGAATACTCTTTGTGGTCAACAATAACTGGTATAAAAAAAAAATACGGAAAAAATGCAATTTAAAAACTCTCCTCTACTAAAAACAGTAGAATACTTATAGTTTTAACCAAAAAAAAAAATATATTATTAAAATTTCATTTTAACAACGTTTTATTTAATAAAATTGGACGATAACGAACAATGGTCCCAACATTGCAAAACACAAATAATCATTGATATTAAAAAAAAACATGAGCATCAAAGGTTAGATATGTACATATTCAGGTCGGTCATCCAATTAATGTGAAAGTATCCGGGTTCCTACGAACAAAGGACGATTGTCAAACAATGATTATTTTATGAAAATGAATAAAAAAAGGTTTGTTACTATATTCTGTTTTTTTAACAAGCTTTAAAGTTGATGTATATGTTAACAGGAATCCTTAAACCTTGGTTAAAATTTGAGCTCTAAATGGTTAGGCTCGCTTCACAAGAGCGGATTGATATAGCTTGGATTTGTCCCTGTGGATTTTGTCCACTCGGATATTTTCCACGCGAATTTTGTCCGAACGGATTTTGTCCGCACGGATTTCGTCAACACGGACTTTTTCCGCACGGATTTTCTCCGAGCTGCCTGCTTAGAAGAATTTCCAAGTGATAGCGATTTACTAGCCGCGTGAACTAAATCATACATTTGGGGGTGCATCATATCCATATGCTTATTTAGATGATAGCATCGGATGATTACACACACACACACACACACACACACACACATATATATATATATATATATATATATATATATATATATATATATATATATATATATATATGCGTGTGTGTGTGTGTTTGTGTGTGTGTATACGTACGCACACACACATACTGTATATACCTGCTTATGCAAATTCCATGGCTTGATCTTAAGCATAATAATCTTTGAATATGTTCTTGGATATAACAACTTCAATCTCGTCCCTAAAGTCGTAGTGAACAGATAGACTGTAAAGTAAACAAATAAACTTTCGGGTGAAGAAAAAAATAATTCGTTGAAGTTAAGTCTTTTTGCTATATTCGATTTTGAAGGAAGACTTTTCGATTATATCATTAATCTATATCGTAACTCTTCCATTGGAGCGAGA
>NC_090730.1:176121472-176143972 GCF_036898095.1 Palaemon carinicauda
TGGGAATTTTGAGTCTACAATTGTTTATTTACAGCATAATTGGCATACTACAAATCTGTAATATAAGCGTGATGGCGGGCTAACCTGTGTACAAAATAATCTAGAGAAATATACGCTTCTCTAACACCAGTTATCTAGAATTTAATCAAATATTTTGCATATCCTGATTAATTAGTGATCACCTAAATTTAATGAATCATAAGCTATATTATATCAAACCAATTTGTCTTAGACTTCTTCCTTTTCAGAAACTTTCAAATTTTTCCTATCTGGTCTTCAACAGCCATCTCTCATTTTCAATTATCAGAAAACATATGTAGGTTTATTGAATTCCTTAAACCTGATCTAGTTATTAATCTTTGGTAACCTATTGCATCTAGTTCAGTCAACTTCGTTATTCTGAATACCCTCTTCATTCAAGTTATCCTAAGCTCTAGTATACATCGCGTAGTACACTCTTCTATACGTCTGATTCTGGTCGAGACTGAATTGGTCATTGATATTCACATTAGTGTAATTGAATCGAAGGTACTCCAGAACGTACAAGTCAAAGTAAATGCTTATATGTTGAGAAGTTTAATGCCAAACTTCCCCATATTATTCCCTATATGCTGACCACAGATGAACTGTGCGTAAATATCTTCCTTCCACAGTTACAACAACATTATTCATCTACAAATCATAATTATAATGATAACTATTAGTAAAGGCAAAAGGTTACTTATCTCAAACTTCTATAAGTTTTTGTAGTTGCAGCCGACATCATTAATTGAGCTTTGTGGTGACTCTTCCAGAACCTGAAAATCATAATAACTGTTAAAGGTATTGTACTTTTAAAGTAACTTTCTTACTTTATTCATCTCGTTTGATTAACCTATTATGTTTTATAAATTATATGAATGCTCTTTGTAGTTTATTCTTTATCTGATTTAGGTTACCTATAATATTTGTTATCATTCATTAACGCCAAGTACCTCTCCCTTTGTGCCAAGGTCTTTTTAATTGTTTTACCTATCACGTTCTTACCAACAAAATAAAACTTTATCGGTTTTAATTCAAACCTTCTTTTGTGAAGATCCAAGAGGACAGTCTCCTTTATATTATCTTAAAATAAAAAAAAAAATAATATACCCTTACCATTAACAAATTTTGTTTATTTATTTTACTGTTATACATTTCTTTAATCAATATAGGCCTATTTCTAAAACGAGATCTACTTCCTTAAAATTTCCGTGCTACTGTATTCAGGCAGTTCCTGAAGAGAGTTATTCCGCAAAATATAAATCTGCTTACGCCAACTATCATCTCATCATTTGGTTACATTGGCATCTTTAAATAGCAGTGTTTTTCCCTATGTAATCACTCAACGATAATTGTGTTTATGAAATAAAGATTTTAATTGTAGTATCAATTGACTTGATTAGCTTAACTAAATCAGTCTTTGTCCCTGACTAGCAGTTTCTTCACTAATATACAAAACTCTTTGGTTTCTTAAAGTAGTTTTTGTTTCCCCAAGAATTTTTTTGATACTAATAACTTTTCACAACCAATATTTCTTTACTATATTGAAAACCCTAAAGAAATTGTCTAATTTATCAGTCTCAAATTAAGGAATAAAAGAAAATGAAAATTACAACTACTGGAATATTCAATTTTAAAATATATGTTGATGATTTCTACCAAATATAATTAACCATAAACAAAACTTCCGTCTATGAAATAGTAACATTATGAACGGAGATTATTCAAATATTTAAGCATTCATTAAAGATGAATAATTGATAAACTTACTATAAAATTGTAGGGTGATGAACTTCCAGGGATCTTGCTGGAACTGAAGTATCCTAACACCAAACGACACAAACAAACAAAACCGAATAGTTGGGATTCATATTATAACGGCTTTGTTTAAAAGAAATGACTTTTTTATGTTTTTGAACCAAGGACCGTAAAGGCTAAATCATTTATTATACTTTCATGATGTCAAGAGTTCACGAGTGATAAAAGATAAGTGAATAAATAGATAAATAAATAAATGTGCTAGATAACCTTCCAAGTCTTAAAGATATTTGTTATTATTATTATTATTATTATTATTATTATTATTATTATTATTATTATTATTACTATTATTATTAACTGAGCTAAAACCTCAGTTGGAAAACCAGGATGCTATTTTCCCGAGGGCTCCAAGACCAAAAATAGCCCAGTGAGGAAAGGGAACAAGGAAAAAGGTAGAATGGGCCTGAGTGTAACTTCAAATAAGAGTACAATCCTTATACATTAATAGAAACATTACTGTTAGATTTCATATGGAGAGAGAGAGAGAGAGAGAGAGAGAGAGAGAGAGAGAGAGAGAGAGAGAGAGAGAGAGAGAGGAGAGAGAGAGAGAGAGAGAGATTCTTATCTTCAGCACTTGGAAACGGCATGATTGTTTGTTCATCCAAAGTTACTTAAAACACAAAAGACAACGATCTCACGAACTAACCAAACCTCTTTTCATAACCACATTGGATGGCAGTACCTATTGGCTAAAATATATGCTCACCAGAACGTCACCCGGGCAAGCTCAAGCTCGCACTGGGGAGCCCGAACACAGCAGTGGCCTCCCCAGTAAACAGGTTAAACTCACTGTCCCGGAAATGGGATTGACATGCAGCCATGCAAATGCTAGTCGAACACGGTACCACTTTTCTAGCCAGGAGGTCATGTTAAGTAAAATGTAAGTTAAACATAAAAATATTCAGGATGGTAATTAAGAATTAAGTTGAATATTTTACAAAAATATATATATATTCAAATAATAATCCCATAGGTGAGTTGCTATGAAAGTAATTAATTCCAACAACTGAAACGTATAAATAGTGTCACAGTCTCTCATAACAACACGTGCCTCTTAAATGGTAATTTGATATATGAGAAGGGACGGAAAATATGTACCGGGAAATAAAGTTTTCGTGAAGCGTTGTCATTATTAAAATAAAATTTTAAATTGTGAGTGTATTCTACTAAGGCATTGATTAATTTCAGCTTGTAACAAGAGAAGACACGTGTACAAAATATAATGCTAGCTTTCGGCAAGTATAGAAAAAAAATGCAAATAAGTAACCGTTTATTATATACAAATTTAATATTCAAACACTTCATTATATCTAAAATGAATTAATAATGATGAGACAAGTTACCTAACAAGAATTGAATATTCATCAGTGAATTTAATCCGTTCAATGCCATCAATTCATGAAAAGGTTGAGACAAAGAAGAGCAGAGTCTCTTTTCCCGCCTCCCTCTTCACAGCTCTCCACTCGTGAAAGGGTTGAAAGAACGAACATCCAGAACTGCGTCAGGAGGTTTCAAAGGGTGATGATGTCAGAGTCATAATCGAGGCAGCAAAAGCCTTCTCCCAAAGGACACATTGATTATATTTGAAGTGTCAATGGGGTCTTTCCGGAGGAGAGTGGGATTCGATGTCCCTGATTCAATGGATGATTGGAATATTAATGAATTGGAAAAGTAAAATTTGTGGAGTTCGATGGAATTTTTTTTAGATTGTGTATATTAATATATATATATATATATATATATATATATATATATATATATATATATATATATATATATATATGCATATATATATACATATATATATATATATATATATATATGTATATATATATATATATATATATATATATATATATATATATACATATATATATATATATATATATATATATATATATATATATATATATATGCATATATATATATATATATATATATATATATATATATATATATATATATATGCATATATATATATATATATATATATATATATATATATATATATATATATATATATATATATATGCATATATATATATATGCATATATATATATATATATATATATATATATATATATATATATATATATATATATTATATATATATATATATATATATATATATATATATATATATATATATATATATATATATATATATATATATATATATATAAGTGTGTATCTGAATTGTCCCCTGTAGTCTCCAATTTAACGTTGATGGATTGAAATGATGTTAAATTGACAAACCAAACATTTAACTATTTTTTGTTTCGTCGTATACAGATATATATCGCAAAAAAATTATAACATGTTTCATATCTCTCTGTAATCCAATACTAGCATAAGATTATAGTTCCCGCTAATTAAAAATGTAGTATTTTCAAGCTTTCGTTATCTCACATTAAATAGATAAAACCTACAGCATAAGCTGAGCAGAAATAAATGAAATTGGAACGTAGTATTAAAAAATTTGCGAAAATATTTGCTAAAATATGCATTATAAATTTATAATTTATATTCACAGCTCTATTATCTATGAGTAAAAGTGCATATAAGAATGAATGTATATATAAACCATCAGTGCTGTTCATGTCTAGAAACAGTTAATATAATTATTATTATTATTATTATTATTATTATTATTATTATTATTATTATTACTATTATTATTATTATCATTATCATTATTATTAGTATTATTATTATTATTATTATTATTATTATTATTATTATTATTATTATTATTATTATTATTATTATTATTATTATTACAAGCTAGGCTATAACCCTATTTGGAAAAACAAAATACTATAAGACCAATGGCCCCAACAGGGAAAAATAAATATTGTTATTATCATTACCCAACAAAATATATGTATTAAATATTTTTAGTATGAATGCACAAATATCTCAAGTAGTTCCTTTGCCATTGGAGCAGACGCTAATTACATTTCTCTAAAACAACATTTTGAACAGTACCAGAAGAGATTAGAGTTTGGTTCACTTAATTCGTTCCGATATTATTATTATTATTATTATTATTATTATTATTATTATTATTATTATTATTATTATTATTATTATTATTATTATTATTATTATTATTATTATTATTATTACTAGCTAAGCTACAACACTATTGGAAAAGTAGGATGCTATAAGGGCTTTCTCCAGCTGACTGTCTGAAGGGAACAGATGAAAAAAAAAGGGGTATAAATAATGATGACTGCTTCGGGAAGTGTCGTCATAGTTTTACGCTTGTGGAAGGTCTAAACGTTTCAAATACGTTTCGAAACGTTACGAACAAAACTCAGCGCAAGACTGGTGTCTCTAAAAACAGAAGAATAACGTTTGTTAAGCTCTGTACCCTAAGTTAAGTGACTAGGGGTAAGATATCCCACGAAATTTCCAAGTTGTTGTGCTTAGTATTTAGCCTCGCCAATGTGGTTCGAAGAAGATTATGTTTTACGCCCTGTTTGTGAACCGCTTCCTGGCGACGATTTTAATCGTAGAGTAATGAAAATTGTAGAAATTAGCTGTTATGTAAAAACTGGAAATTATTAAATTTTCGAATTTCAAGGTCAAAGATCAAGGTAACGGTCAAGCAAAACGTCCAATTCGGGTAATCAGCTATAAGTTTGTACATCGTTGTCACAGACTTCCAACTTGGTTCATATTTTACTTTATAAATTTCCACACCAATTAATACATGTTAAGGTCAGATGTCAAGGTCAAGGTCGAGCGAAAGGTTGGGAAATAAGCTGGAGCAGGTGGAGGTGGGCTTTGAGTTACATAACTATCAAGTGTCATTTATGCTGGAACGTTGCTAATAAAAAAAAATTATGATAAATCAAAATATCTGGCAAAATAACCATGAGCGACAAAATTAGAATTATAGATTGTTATTTAGTTTTTTCTACATATTATGGAAAAATTAGTGTCATGCAACCATCATTTTCAATCCCTTTTACCATTTTTATTTTTGCTATTAACGTTTTTATGAATAGAAAATATCGAGAAATATATATTTTTTTCACTTCCAGGTGGTGAAAAAATGACACAAGTCTGACGGATTTTCGATGTTTTTGTTGATAGATGTAAGGAAGATTGGTCTGCATCAGGTATAGTCCCTATGGTTTGATCTGTACTTTATCTCTTAGACAATCATATAAGTTTCACACTTCAATTAAAGATGATTACATTTTTATCAAGAGAAGAATTTCTTTCCGTCAAAGAGCTTTTTTTGTGTCGAATTAAGACTTAATTAAAAGGATAAGGAAAAAGGTTTCAGGCACTCTCTACAAGGGACGACTGAGATATGAAAAAGATTTTTTCCTGTCAGAGCTATTGTTGTCGAATTAAAGATTTTTGTAAGAAAATTAGTTACATTTCAGGCATTTAAAAAAAAAATCACGTCCAAGAAATGCGTGATATTTTTTTTCGGATATAGAAGATGATTGGTCTATAAGCAAGGATACTGGCCTGCTTTGTAAAACTGTTTTAAAATATCGAAATTTTTTTAATATCAAAATGATACAAATTTGATTATCGTACAATAACACCAATTGCTGTTTACAGAGACTTAGAGGATCTCCGGTTACTTGATTATCCATTTTAAACAGTTGAGAGATTTATTCCGATACAAAACAAAAGGAACTAAAGCTTAGTTTTCAGTAATTGATTCTCTCTCTCTCTCTCTCTCTCTCTCTCTCTCTCTCTCTCTCTCTCTCTCTCTCTCTCTCTCTCTCTCTCTCTGTTCTCTCTCTCTCTCTCTCTCTCGCTGTATAAAGTCTTTGAAATTTTACCGATATTTTTAGAACAAAGACAATATGAAAGCAATTATCACACAATCCAAAAACTTGGAAATAATATTCAAAATAATTAACAACAAAATGAGCATAAATAAGTATGACAATTAACTTTGGCACAATAATTAAATAAAAAAGAATAAATCTAAAATTATATAGAGTCTTTTACTGTGATTATAATAATTAAAGGCACTAACTTAGAAACAAATGAGCAATTTTCGAGTTATAAATGCACACAGATTTACAAGAGGACCTGAAAGAGTGATACAAGCCGAGTAAAACTGCAAAGGTGCCCTTTAAGCACGGAAAGGTTTCCTAAAAAGCTGATTGGTTAAAATTATTGTGTCCAACCAATCAGTTAGTAGAGAAATTTTTCCGATCTAAAAGGGCACCTCTGAAGGTCGGAGGAAATGTACCCCAATATGAAAAATAACATAAATATAATCTCAAAAAAGAATTTATGGCAAAAGGTGGAAAACCTTCAACCAGAAGAAAATAAACAGAGCACTCGATTATTATATTTCATAAAAGATGCAACTATTTAAAAAGAAGCCGAAAGACCATTCATCATTTGAATGAAAGGAAGAAAAGTCAGTGACTGCAAAGGAGCAAGAGGTCCTGCAATGAAGGAGTGAAGGACATTGAAGGAGACACTCAAAGGGGGAGATGTGCAGGAAGAAGGTCGGGTCTCCTTAAGCAATTCCAAGCGACAGAGGACTCTGTCAAGAGAGAGAGAGAGAGAGAGAGAGAGAGAGGAGAGAGAGAGAGAGAGAGAGAGAGAGAGAGAGAGAGAGAGAGAGAGAGAGTGCTTAATCATGTAAAATACCTAAATGAATGTACATAATTGAAGAAAATGATGAAGTTAATTCATAATAAAATTGTAGACACTGCTAAATCTTAAGAGAGAGAGAGAGAGAGAGAGAGAGAGAGAGAGAGAGAGAGAGAGAGAGAGAGATGAACAACTCCAAGTTTAAAAGTGTATTCACAGGCTATATATAGATATAAAGTAAATACACATTTCTAAAGCAAATAATCTCTCTACTTTCATCCTGGAAAATCCTTAAGGAGGAATTCTAAGAAGACGCTCAAGTGCTCTCCTCATGGATGTGAGATTCACTTTGATATCTATTTCTGGGTTAAAAACATGATGGGGGTCAAAAATACATACTGAAGCTTTTTGTGCTCTTTAATTTGTATAATTATGAAGTCGTGCATATATATATATATATATATATATATATATATATATATAATATATATATATATATATATATATATATATATATATATATATATGTATATATATATATATATATATATATATATATATATATATATATTATATATATATATATATATATATACATATATATATATAATATATATATATATATATATATATATATATATATGTGTGTGTGTGTGTGTGTATATATATATATATTATATATATATATATATATATATATATATATATATATATATATATATATACATATACATACTCCTACAAACATGCAACTTCATATACACAATTTAACATAATTATAAAACCAGTGGAAGGTAATGATACATCAGCTCCTTGGTACATAAGATCCTTAGAAAGGAGAATCCTATGCAAATGACTTTAGGCTTCCAAGAGTATCCTTCATCGAAAGATGCTCTGGAATCCTTCCAGCTATTCAAAATGTAAATATGGAATTCTTCTTTTCTGAATAAATGTTATATATGACATTTATGAATCACCTGTTCTTAGAATACGGGAGAAAATAATGTAATAAATATGAGAGGATTATAACCAGTATTTTTGGGGATGTTGTTCATCAGTGTTACTTCAAGGAACTGTTGTTTGGGTGTTTTCATGTCTTAGTTATAGCTTTATTCCCTCTTTTTCGTATTGCTTAATTTTATCTTTATTCCTCTCTTTATGTATACTGTAACTCTCTATCTATACTTTATACTATTGTTATTCCGAACAACACATGTAGCTAGCCTAATTAACTTTCTCATTAGTGACTTGTAGTTATAATTAGCTCTAGAAGTCGTAGGCCTGAGAAAATTTATTTCCAATGATGTCAATATCCGTATAGTAATAAAAGTAATTATGGATTTATTAGATGTAAAATAGAATATATATATGCCCCGAAAAGGGGCCTGGAACACTATTCAGAAAGGAGTTGCAACTGTGGGGGGAGAATTGTCAGTTGCACTGTTAAGTGAAATGGAAAAGAGTCTTAGCATCAGGACGAATAATAGACGCGGGGATATGAGATAGAATATAGGGCTAGAAAATTAATGCAGTTAGAGGCCTAATATACATTGAAGAAACCCTTGAGTAGCCCCTATGCTTGAGGTGCGCTGCCTACCCCTTAAGGCTGTTTAGGATATACAAAGTAATGGAAATGTGAAAAAATTCAATTGAAATAAAACCTTTATTATTAAGTTCTCCATCCAGGAGCTTTTGATACTTTTTGAGAATGTAATAAGTTTTTTATTCGTTGGATATAAGCAACAAGGGTTTAATCTACTTTCCGTTTCATTCCATACCTCACATTTAACTACCAGGCTTTAATTATGAGCAATAAACATCAGAATTGGATATTTTACTCTGATTGAATACTTGCTAAGATTCTTAAATGATTTTAGTGTTCATTGTCAAAGGAAACAGAAAATTAGTTTTTAATCATTTTCATATATTTATCTGTAGGTTAACTTTTGAATGACACCGATTGGTCAATTCAAACTAATTTTGGATATCCATATAATTTATATTGAAAAAAAAAAAAACCTAAATGATAAAAATATAAAAAGGTCATTAGTATTATGAACTTTCCATCAAAAATGCTAGCTCCAATTTAAAAGTTTAATTATCGGTATTTGTTTTGCTATAAGATAATATGCACACTGATAAAAGTTGATTTTAATATACTGAAATATTTAAACCATTTATAACTATCACAAAAAAAAGATGTCCCTTAGAAAATAAAACTTTTAATGGCCTTTCATGAACTAGTCTTTAACTCTTTCAAGTAATTGAAGGAGCAAACTACACTTAGTTAACAGGGAGCCGGCACTTTCTTTCCATTGGCTTAGGCACCATATGGCTGCGTTCCTATTGGCTAAGGCATCAAAAGGTAACTCCCCAAACATTCCTCAAAAGCGGAAATCTCTATGGTATTATTCTCAAAAATTACCTCACTGAGGCCATCTATTGGGAACCTTGGAACTAGAGTAAATTTGGTCATTCCTCGAAAAAACTATAGTATATTTTACAACAAAAGTTCATGTAAAAATTCTCATATATGTATTTTATGATGAATGTAAACACTATGCCAATTATTCGTAATAATAAAATCTAATTATGAGGTTATTAGAGAAAAAAATAAAAGCTTTAGAAAGATATTTTCAACTTCAGTTTTGGTAAAATTTAACTTTTGACGGAAATGGTCCAAAGTTACCAGCAAATCAATTGGATGGAGTATCTTATAAGAAAACAAAGTAAAACATGTTAGGCTGCAAATTATGAAACAAACATTTATCATGAATAATCTTTGGTAATATAATTATAAACAGCAACTGTAAAACATGTGGTATAATTTATCTCCTTTCGATTTAAGAAACGTTGGCATCTCCAATTCCTCTATGGCCAGGGACGTCATCGTCTCGTTCTTTTAACTTTTAAGCAGATGAAATATATCAAACATACAAAGCAAAAATGCTTGTTTACTAAGAAAGAAAACATGAATTGTAATTTTTAGTTTATATAAATTAATCATACCGGTAGATGCGGTGATGAAGAGAGCAATTATTTCCAAACCAAATAACCTAAAATGATTTCTAAAGTGGGTGTTTTATTTCATTTAGCGTATTTTGCATTGATTCAATTGGAAGCATGATAATAATAATATGAGCATATGATATTATGGTGCAAAAAAAATAACTACGATAGTGGAATGAATAAAAAGAATCTTAGTCATTAAGTAAAAAAGAAAAAAGAAGAAAAAAAGAAGAAAAAAAAGACTATAGTATTTTCCTTCGAGAAACCAATAGGAAAAATTTCACACATAAACTTATGTTAATACTATTATAAGATTTATTAAATATTATATAAAAAAAAGCTTAAAATTCGATTGCTAAAAAATCTATGCATACGTTTATAGGATATCTTCGACAACAGTTCTGGCTATTCTGGCTATTGTCAATGGGGTTACAGGGTGGGCAACATAGATATTGGTTGAGATGAGTGATTTCAAACAAATGAACCTTAATTACGGGCAATTAACTTAAGATTAGGATTAATAAACGTAATGCATATTACTTCAATCTTGGTTGAGCAATTTTTGTAATATATTTACATGAGTTTATCTTTACTTTTGGGCTCTAAGGGTGGCAGCCCTTTTTCTCTCATGGCTAACATTGTTAACATTACAAATCCTTTAAATTTTTGTTTTAACCAATTTTTTATCTAAGAAAACATTGCTTGTTCTAGTGGTAATAGTATGGTACCAAATATATACTATACTGTGTATTATTATTATTATTATTATTATTATCATTATTATTATTATTATTATTATTATAAATAGTGGCATAATCTCTCATAACAACACGTAATTTAATATATAAAAAGGGACGTAAAATATATACACGGGAAATAAAGTCGTAAAGCGTTGTCATAATTAAGATAAAATTTTGAATTGTGAGTATATTCCACTAAGAAATGAATTAATTTCAGCTTGAAACAAGAGATGACACGTGTACAAAATATAAGGCTGGCTTTTGACAGGTATATAAAATAAGCAGATACGTAACAGTTTATTATATAAAAATTTAATACTAAAATCTTTAATCATAACTAAAACATACTTATTATGATAACACAACTTATTTAATAAGAATTAGATATTCATAAATGAGTTTAATCCGTTCAATGCTATCTATTCAGGAAAAGCTTGACACAAAGAAGAGCAGAGTCTCTTTTCTCAACTCCCCCTCCACAGCTCTCCACTCACGAAAGGCTTGAAAGAACGAACATCCAAAACTGCGTCAGGAGGTTTCAAAGGGTAATGATGTCAGAGTCAAAATCGAGGCAGCAAAAGCCTTTTCCCAGAGGAGACATTGATTATCTTTGAAGTGCCAATAGGGTCTTTCCGGAGGAGAGTGGGATTCGATGTCCGTGATTCAATGGATGATTGGAATATTAATGAATGGGAAAAGTGAAAGTAGTGGAGTTCGATGGGATTTTTTTTAGACTGTATATTCAAATTATATATATATATATATATATATATATATATATATATATATATATATATATATATATATATATATATATATATATATATATATATATATATATATATATATATATTTGGGCTCAGGCCATGTCGTCCTGATGGAAGCTCCTATAAGGTAGCTTTCTAGGGTATATTTGACTACAGTGATATACCCAGAGAATTTTACCGTAAGGTATCCAGGATTCTAACTCCTGGAGCGAATATCACTAAATAATCTCACAGGGATATCACATAAGATCAGAGGACGTATTCTTGACACGTCACACAGCTATCTTCACCCCGAACATTATTAACGCTTCGAGGGGGAATAGTGAAAAGAATCTGAAACGAGAATGGAAAGAGAGCCGCTCATAAGGCATCTCTCCTATTTCGTTTCCAGTGTGTATCTGATGAAGGCGGTAGCGCCCTCTTTATTCCTTTTTCGTGTAGCTCAACTACTCGGTGTTTTCCCTGTGTTCTCTCGTTATTCTGGATTTAATTCAACATTTTGATGACTTCTCCGGCCTCTTCTGCATCTAAGAAGTTGAGTATTATCTTTACTATTTATAAATGTAGGCTCTTGTTGTTTTGAATTGAATCAAAAGTGATTTTAACGTAAACAATATCTGTTGCCTACCGGAGGCATCCTGGATGCTTTCGCTCGCTCTTACGGGTCAGTTAGTTAGTTAGAGCGACGTTCTCGGTTTGTTACGCTTTAATAATTTTGCTAAATAGCTACTCTAGAAATGCTTATATTGTTTGGTCATTATTAGCTAGGTGTATTCGACACGGGTCGAGGTACCGATCCTGCCTTTCGCGAGGCTCGTAGCAGAGACGTCTGGCACTAGTACTTTCATGCATGGTATAAGTTTTTCCGAGTGTTATTTTATTGAAGCTATAGACAAATATTTTATACATGTAATATATTGTTGAATGTTTTTTTCCAAGATTGTATACGAGAGAGTTTCGGTAATTTAGGAAAGAAATAGCAGGATCTGTCAAGAGATTACTGAAATCCAAACGGATATCAAGACGCGAACAGGAGAGAGTGCTGGGCTCTCTACAGTTTGCTTCGATAACAGGTCCAGCGATAAGAGCACAGCTTAAGGATGCAACAGGAGGCTGGAGAAAATATGCATCAAACGCGAAGAAATGGCACCTGTCAGCAGTTCACATTCAAGAGTTCCGCAATGTGACAGCGGACGCTCTATCTAGGTTTACACCTATAGAGTCAGAATGGTCCCTTGACGCAGGATCATTCTCCTTCATCTCGAGTCAAGTCCCAGAGCTGCAGATAGGCCTCTTTGCAATGAAAGACAACAAGAAAATAGTTCGTTACGTGTACCCTTACGAGGATCCGTTAGCGGAGGCAGTGGACGCTATGTCCCTGGGCTGGATCAGATGGTCCTGTATCTATCTGTTCTCTCCGCACACCTCCTTTTGAAGGTCCTCGATATGCTGAGATCCTTCAAAGGGAAAGCTGCAATAGTGGCCACAAGTGGCCAAATAGCGTGTGGTTCCCTCTGGCATTGGAACTACGATTAAAAATCGTTCCGCTACCGGATCCATCCCTGTCTCAGCGAGTACAGAAGTCGACTGTCTTCGCTCCATCACAGAAAACATGGAACCTACATCTCATGATTTTCTCTCCTTAACGATGAAAATAAGATTCAGTGTTTAAAAGTCGGTTTAGACTTTTGGAGGAAACCAGAAGACATTATGAGGCTTCAGGGAAGAAATAGCTATCCTTTGTCAGGGTGAAGAAACTGAAAGAAGTCCCGACAGATTCCTATTTATCATTCTTCATTCTCCTTCATGAGCAAGGTTTAGCAGCCTACACAATTCTATTGTTCAAACCTGCCTTGACAAATCAGATACCATATGCCTTACAGGTCGACCTTTCTAACGACGATCTTAATGAACTAGCCCTTCAGCGCTTCCAAAGACCATTTGCTTGGCCATTAGATATGATTCCTCATTGTATATAAATAATGAACAATGAGGAATGGGCTTAGAAGGTTTTGAATTTAAGTCATATTTCTGTTTGTACTCGCCTTGGGGACCAGAGTTAGTGAATAGTGGCTCTCTCTACAGAGGAAGGCCACGTCCAGTTCTTGGAGGGAGAACTGATTCTATTTCCAGACCCAACGTTTCTTACCAGGGACAAGCTACCCACCAACAGGTGGGGTCCCTAGAGAATCTGCCCTCTGGAGGAAGATGCATCTCTATGCCCATTGGAGTGCCTAAAGGTCTATCTTCATAGAACTTCAGACTTTGTGGGAGGACAGCTGTTCAGAAGAGAAACCCTGGGTTCAAAGTTATCTATAACTAAGGGCGAAATTCACCCGTGTTATTCCCAAAACGGATTCAGACAGTACACCCGTTAGTCATGATTCGAGGAAAGTTGCCTGCTCCATAAAATTTCTTTAATTATATGGACTTTGAACATCCTTGTTTGCACACCGGCTGGTAGTCATCCAAGGCGTTCTTTATGCACTATGCGAAGCAAGTGGAGCAACTTATGAGATCTGTGGTAGCAGCAGGTAGAATTCTTTAACCTTCTGTTTTAAGTGTGCGAGGAACAGTGTAATTAATTTGGGACGATTAATTATGAGGGTGCGCGTGTAGTCACTGTATGTTACTACACGCTGAGCGATAGGCCACGAAAGTGTCCTTACGAACTGTTCCATTGATGTCGGTAATCTATAGCATAATACAGACACTTTTGCCAAGCGGTTTTTACGCTAGTGCATGTAAATAGTATACAGACTATATCATTATCATTAATAATTCTATTGAAGTGGCAAATCTGTTTCCTAGTAGATGAAACAATATTTTCTGTTGACTGTTTTTTTTTATGCTTTTACGCATATCATCCACATTATATAAATCTTATAAACATGATCTGATATGTTCATTTATTAAATTTTAATAAACTAGTTCATAATGAACCCTGTGTCTTTTCGTCCACAATCATTTTATTAGAAATGTACTGAGCATTAACATTAAAATATGGATATTTTTATCATGGTATGTCTTTCGAGACTGTTCCCTGATTCAAGCAAAAGTCCACTCACTCTTGGAAGGGTTGACGTGGTACCCTAACGGGTTGGTGGCAAAGAGGCAAAATTTGTTTCTATGCGGATATAACCATTATCCAATAGTTACTAAGAGTGGTCCCTTTGGGGAAGGTGTCACAAATTCATTCTGACTTTGGCGACTCTTATACAAACTTTGCTTTATAATGTATAGGGTGAGACCACTATACAAGCTTGTCATTTTGTCATCCATAAGTTTTTATGTACTCCTCGAGACTTTTCCAGAGTCTAGTATGACTCATCCCTGTAGGGGTCAGGAAGCACTAACATAGTTCTTGCTTAGATGAAATGATGTATGACGGTAACATCATAGGTCTCTTGGTCTAGACGGACCAGGAAAATACTTTCTTGAGAGTACGGCACTGATTGGGAATCCACAGATACAGTAATGCTCTGGTAAACTTCCATCATGACGACATGGCCTGAGCCCAAAAAAAACAAAATTTGAGCGAAGCGAAAAATCTATTTTTGGGTGAGGTAGCCATGTCGTCCTGATGGACCTGCCCTTCCTTTTCTTGTGAAAGTGCTGGTTGACCCCTCCCTATAATACAGTATGTGTACCACCTCGTATATCGCTACAAGGAATAAAAAGGGCGCTACCGCCTTCATCAGATACACACTGGAAACGGAATAGGAGAGATGCCTTATGAGCGGCTCTCTTTTCATTCTCGTTTCAGATTCTTGTCACTATTCCCCCTCGAAGCGTTAATAATGTTCGGGGCGAAGATAGCTATGTGACGTGTCAAGAATACGTCCTCTGATCTTATGCGATATCCCTGTGAGATTATTTAGGGAGTTAGAATTCTGGATACCTTACGGTAAAATTCTCTGGGAATATCACTGTAGTCATATATACCCTAGAAAGCTACCTTATAGGAACTTCCATCAGGACGACATGGCTACCTCACCCAAAAATAGATTTTTTGCTTCGCTCAAAATCCGTTATATATATATATATATATATATATATATATATATATATATATATATATATATATATATATATATATATATATATATATATATATATATATATATATATATAGTAAGTGTGTATCTGAATTGTCCCCTGCAGTCTTCACTTACACGTTCATGGATTGAAATATGTAATGTTAGATAGACAAACCAAATATTCAACTATTTTTTTCATTTGTCGCATACAGATGAATATCACGATAAATTATAAAATGTTTTATAACACACTGTAATCCAACACTAGTATAAGATTATACTTCCCGCTAATTAAAAATGTATTATTCAAGCGTTCGTTATCTCACATAAAAGAGATAAAAACTGCAGCATAAGCTAAGCAGAACTGAAAATGAAACGTAGTATGCAAAAAAATTGCGAAAATATTTGCTAAAATATAAATTATAAATTTAAAATTTATATTCACAGCTCTAACATCTAAGAATAAAAGTGCATATGAGAATGAATGTATATATAAACCGTCAGAGTTGTTCATGTCTAGAAACAGTTAAGATAAATATTATTATTATTATTATTATTATTATTATTATTATTATTATTATTATTATTATTATTATTATTATTATTATTATTATTACCTTAGCTACAACACTATTGGAAAAGTAGGATGCTATAAGCCCAAGGGCTTTCTCCAGCTGACTGTCTAAAGGAAACAGATGAAAAAAGTGTATTAGTAATGATGACTGCTTCGGGAAGTGTCGTCATAGCTTTACGTTTGTGCAAGGTCTAAACGTTTGCAAATAAGTTTCGAAACGTTACGAACAGAACTCGGCACGAGACTGTTGTCTCTGAAAACAGAAGAATAACGTTTGTTGAGCTCTGTACCCTGAATTCAGTGACTAGGGGCAATATATCCCACGAAATTTCCAAATTGTTGTGCTTAATATTTAGCCTAGCCAACGAGGTTGGAAGGTTATGTTTTATCCCTTGTTTGTGAACCGCTTCCTGGCGACGATTTTAATCGTAGAGTAATGAAACTTGTAGGGGTTAACTGTTATGTAAAAAAGCTAGAACTGAATAAATTTTGGAAGGTCAAGGTCCAAGATCAAGGTAATCAGCTATAAATTTGTACATCGTTATTACAGATTTCCCAATTGGTTCATATTTTACTTTATGAAATTCCACATCAATTATTACATGTTAAGGTCAAATGTCAAGGTCAAGGTCGAGCAAAAGGTTGGGAAATAAGCTTCCGCGGTGGAGGTCTGCTTCGAGCAACATACCTAGCAAGTGGCATTTCTGCTGGAACGTTGCTAATTAAAGAATTATGGTAAATGAATATATCTGGCAAAATAACCATGAGCGATGAAATTAGAATTATAAATTGATATTTTATTTTTTTTTCTACATATTATGGAAAAATTAGTGACATGCAACCATCCTTTTTCAATCCCTTTACCATTTTCATTTTCACTAATAACGTTTTTCTCAATAAAAATGATCTAGAAATTTATATTTTTTTCACTTTAAGGTGGTGAAAAAATGGCAAAAGTCTGACGGATTTCCGATTTTTCTCACTGATCACACGAAATCCCACGTTAATAGATGACAGGACAATTGGTCTGCATGAGGTATAATCCCTATGGCATGATCTGCAATCTACCTCTTAGACAAACTTATAAGTTTCACACTTCAATTGAAGATAATTACATTTCTATCAAGAGAAGAATTTCTTTTTGTCAAAGAGTTTTTTTGTGTCGAATTAAGACATAAGGATAAGGATAAAGGTTTCAGTCACTTTTTACAAGACACGACTAAGATAAGACAAAGATTTTTTCCTGTCAAAGCTATTATTGTCGAATTAAAGATTTTTGTAGGATAATTCGACCTTTTTCCCCAAGTGGAAGTACCGGAACGTTCTCGCAAAACACGGTTATTTACATGTTTTGCATATTTTTGGTAACTGTATGAGAAACTTCAGGCATTTTCCAAAAGAATGAGACCAACCTGACCTTTTATATGACGAAAATTAAGGCTGTTAGAGCAAATTAAAAAAAAAATATAGCAAAATGTGCTTAAAAGTTCAACATACCTTAGGGGTAAAAGGGATTAGTTATATTTCAGGCACTTAAAAAAAAAAGTCCAAGAAATGCGTGAAAGTTTTTTCGATTATAGAAAAGGATTCGTGTATAAGCAAGGATACTGGCTTGCTTTGTAAAGCAGTTTTAAAAGATAAAATTGTTTTCAATATCATAATGATACAAATTCGATCATAGTAAAATAAGACCTTTTGCTATTTACAGAGGCTTAGAGAATCTCCGGTTACTTGATTATCAATTCTAAACAGTACAGAGATTTACTGCAATGCAAAACAAAAGGAACTAAAGCTTAATACATGACTCTCTCTCTCTCTCTCTCTCTCTCTCTCTCTCTCTCTCTCTCTCTCTCTCTCTCTCTCTCTCTCTCTCTCTCTCTCTCTCTCTCGCTATATAAAGTCCTTGAAATGTTATCGATATTTATTAGAACAAAGGCAATATGAAAGCAATTATCAAGCAATCCAAAAACTTGAAAATAATATTCAAAACAATTACCAACAAAATGAGCATAAATAAGTATGACAAGTAACTTGGACACAATAATGAAATACAAAAGAATAAATCTAAAATTATAGAGTCTATTACTGCGATTATAATAATTAAAGACACTAACTGAGAAAATAATGAGCAATTTCCGTGCTTATAAATGCAGAGATTTGCAAGCGGATCTAAAAGAGAGATAAAAGCCAAGTAAAGATATAATATTTACTTTTAATTGGGCGCATTTGCACTAACTCGCAGGGGTCGTCCTTTTAGTTTGGAAAAGTTTCCTACTTGCTGATTGGTTAGTAATATTTTTTGTCCAGCCAGACAGCTGGTAGGAAACACTTCCAAGCTAAAAGGACACCCCTGCAAGTCAGTGTAGTGCAAATACTCTCCAACAAAAAAGAATGAGTACAAATGTAATGACGAAAAGATAATATAGCAAACTGAAGTAGGTAAACAGAGCACTCGACTATTATATTTCATAAAAGATGCAACTATTTAAAAAGAAGCAGAAAGACCATTCATCATTTGAATGAAAGGAAGGAAAGTCAGTGACTGCGAAGGAGCAAGAGGTCTTGCAATGAAGGAGTGAAGGACGTTGAAGGAGACACTCAAGAGGGGAGATGTGCAGGAAGAAGGTCGGCTCTCCTTAAGCAATTCCAAATGACAGAGGATTCTGTGAACAGGCAGAGAGAGAGAGAGAGAGAGAGAGAGAGAGAGAGAGAGAGAGAGAGAGAGAGTGCTTAATCGTGTAAAATACCTAAATGAAGGTGAATAATTGAAGAAATTGATAAAGTTAATCTATAACAAAATTCTAGTCTCTGTTAAATCTAGAGAGAGAGAGAGAGAGAGAGAGAGAGAGAGAGAGAGAGAGAGAGAGAGAGAGAGAGAGATGAAGAACTCCAAGTTTAAAAGTGTATTCACAGACTATATATAGATATAAAGTTAATGTAGATTTGTGAAGCAAATGATCTCTCTACTTTCATCCTGGAAAATCCTTAAGGAGGAATTCTAAGAATACGCTCAAGTGCTTTCCTCATGAATGTGAGATTCACTTTGAAATCTATTTCTGGGTTGCAAACATGATGGGCCTCAAAGATACATACTAAAGCATTTTGTGCTCTTCAATTTGCATAATTATGAAGTCGTGCATATATATATATACATATATATATATATATATATATATATATATATATATATATATATATATATATATATATATATATATATATATATATATATATATATATAACTTGGGTTGGAAACCACATGGAAAATATGGAGTGAATCCTGACTAGCTTCTTATATATATATATATATATATATATATATATATATATATATATATATATATATATATATATATATATATATATATATATATATATATATATATATATCTATATATACATATATATATACACCTATATATAGGTGTGTATATATATATATATATATATATATATATATATATATATATATATATATATATATATATATATATATATACACCTATATATAGGTGTATATATATACATATATATATATATATATATATATATAGATATATATATATACATATATATATATATATATATATATATATATATATATATATATATATATATATATATATATATATATATATATATATATATATATATATATATATATATATATATATATATATATATATATATATATATATATATATATATACACCTATATATAGGTATATATATATATATATATATATATATATATATATACACCTATATATATATATATATATATATATATATATATATATATATATATATATATATATATATATATATATATATATATATATATATATATATATATACATACTCCTACAAACATAAAACTTCATATACACAATTTAACATAATTATGAAACCAGTGGAAGGTAATGATACATCAGCTCCTTGGTACATAAGATCCTTCGTAAAGAGAATCCTATGCAAATGACTCTAGGCTTTCAAGAGTATCCTTCATCAAGGGATGCTCTGGATCCCTTCCAGCTATTCAAAATATAAATCTGGAGTTCTTTTTTGCTGAATAAATGCTCTATAAGACCTTTATGAATCACCTGTTCCTAGAATACGGGAGAAAATAATGTAATAAATTTGAGATGATTATTTCCAGTATTTTAGGGGATGCTGTTTATCAGTCTTACTTCAAGGAACTGTTGTTTAGGTGTTTTCATTTCTTAGTTATAGCTTTATTCCCTCTTTTTCGTATTGCTTAATTTTATCTTTATTCCTCTCTTTTTGTATAATGTCTTTCAATGTTCATACTCTGAACTATTATCATTTTCACCAAAACATGAAGCTAACAAAATTAAATTTTTCATTACTGCCAAATAACTTGAGTAATTAATAGAAAGTCCCGTCTTGAAAAAAATTTGTTCCCCCCCCCAAAAAAAAAAGTCCTTATTCGTATAGTGATAAAAATATTTATGCATATATTATATGTAAATTTCAATATATATGTCCCAGTGTTGGAGCCTGGGACACCATCCAAAACATAGGTGCAACTGCCTGGAAACTCATCAGTTGCACTGATAAGTTAAATGGGAAAGAGTTTGAGCATCAGGAAGAGTAAAGGGTGTAGGAATATGTAATAAATTATAGGGCTGAAAAGTTAATCCAGCCAGAGACGTAATATACATTGCAAAAACCCTTGAGTAGTGCCCACTCAGCAATGCTTGAGGTGCGTTGCCTACCCCTTAAGACTCTTTAGGATATCAAATTAATGGAAAACATCAACAACTACATTGAAATAAAACCTTTATTAATAAGTTCTCTATCTGTGAGCTTTTGATACTTTTTGAGAATGTATTAAGTGTTTTCTTATTTGGATATAAGCAACGAAGGTTTGATCGACTTTCCGTTTCATTCCATACCTCACATTTAATTGCCTGGCTTCAATTATGAACAATAAACATTGGATTTGAATATATCATTCTGATTGAAAACTCAAAGGAATTCCTAAATGATTTTAGCATTCATTGTCGAAGGAAACTTAGAATGACTATATTATTATTTTCATATAATTGTGTTTGTTAGATTTTAAATGACACCGATTGGTCAATTCAAACTAATTTTGGCTCTCCATACAATTGTAATTCAAAACACTAAATAATAAATATATAAAAAGGTCATTAGTATTATGAAATTTCCTTCCAATTTCAAGCTTCAATTCAAAAGTTTAATTATCGGTATTTGTTTCGCTATAAGATAATATGCACACTGATGAAAGTTGATATTAAAATACTTAAATATTTAAAGCATTTATAGGTATCACCCAAGAAATATCCCTTACAAAATAAAACCTTTAATGGTATTTCATGAACTAGTCTTTAACTCTTTCGAGTAATTGAAGGAGACAACTACACTTAGTTAACAGGGAGCCGGCACTTTGTTCCCATTGGCTTAGGCACCATATGACTGCGTTCCTATTGGCTAAGGCATCAATAGGTAACTCCCCTTGCATTCCTACATAGCACAAATTTCCATTATATTATTCTCAAAAATGACCTCACTGAGGCCATCTATTGGGAACTTTGGAACTATGGTAAATTTGGTTATTCCTTGAAAAAACTATAGTATATTTTACAACAAAAGTGCATGGTAAATTTCTTCTATATGTATATTATGATGAATATAAACATTATGCAACATATTAGTACAAATACAATCTAATTATGACGTTATTAGAGAAAAACTGAAAACTTTAGAAGGAAATTTTTAATTTCAATTTTGGTAAAATTGGAATTTTGTCGGGAAGTGGTTTAAAGTGGCCAGCAAATCAATTGTATGGAGTATTTTATAAGAAAATAAACTAAAACTTGTTAGGTTGTGAATTGAGAAACAAACAATTATCAAGAATAATATTTCATAATGTAATTATAAACCAAAAAGGCTA
>NC_090730.1:176146472-176151541 GCF_036898095.1 Palaemon carinicauda
ATAATGTCAATTTTACAACTACTTTAACTAAACGAAAAAGATTGAAGGACAGTGGAGGTTCTGTAGAGAGTAGGGTTCCCCAGCCATACATGACCGGAAAAACAGCCGTCAAAGTCAGAAAAAAAAAGTGTGGATAGGTCTAATTATTTGAAATATTTGAAATATACACGAAAGTATCCGGGAAATTAGCAGAATCTTAGGCCTGCATATACTAAGCATGCCCACTAGCATTTCGTCTAACTGATCTACATACACTGTTCCATCTCTCTCTCTCTCTCTCTCTCTCTCTCTCTCTCTCTCTCTCTCTCTCTCTCTCTCTCTCTCTCTCTCTCTCTCACAGTGTGGCAATTTATTCACATAAAAAATGGCAAATACCTGGAATAGACTTCCAGCGGATGTAGTAAACAGTAACACGGTAAAGGATTTGAAAAATAAGTTGAACAATTTTATAAGAACTCTCTAAATGCATAAAATGAATCGATCTACCCAAGAGCAAATGGAGTCTCAATGGATGGACCAAAATATCTTTGAGACCTTCAAATCCTCGTGACTTCTTGCAAATATTGAATTCGGGATGTTATGATTCCTCGTTTTCAACCCCCCTTTCAATCCATCTATCTATCTTCTTCTTCTTTAGATTGCCCGGAGCTTCTCTCCGGACAGGGGCTTTTTGATGGAGCGTCTAGCCCCTTTTTCGTGTTTTCTCTCTTTTTTCCTCGAAGTACGTATTAATTGTACATTATTTTCACTAATCTATCTCTCCTCGCCTTTCTCTTAACATCACAGAACAATCTAAAATTAATCTGATCTATGTTTTTCACCATTCACGATATCATATCTCGTTTTATCTATTTCCTTACTTATCATCCTTTCATTCATTCTTTACAAGATAGGCTACATATCTTCCTTATATCCTTCATTCACTACCAACATCAATGCAAGCAATAAACATTATTTTAATAGAAAACAAATCTGATTTAATCAATTCTAAAATATTTTCTGGTTTTCACTTCAATAAGATCAAATGGATTTGAAGAAGATATATTCACGTATGATACACTGAAAAATATGAAATTAAAATTTACACAAGGAAATATATATTTTGTGAAACGTCGAATATTTTTATCGTTGAAAGAATTCTCGTTGGGGAAAGAAAAATGTTGCAGGGTGAGGTAATTGCAATATTCAAGTGGAATTGCAAAATAGATAAAGTTGACTTTTTAAATTGGGGTTTTTTTCTATAGGTTTAGTGATTTTTTATTACGTCACACATACACACGCACACCCACACATACACACACACAGATATATATATATATATATATATATATATATATATATATATATATATATATATATATATATATATATATATATATATATATATATATATATACATACATATATATATATATATATATATATATATATATATATATGTGTATATATATTTACATATATATATATATATATATATATATATATATATATATATATATATATATATATATATATATGTATATATATATATATATATATATATATATATATATATATATATATATATGCATATATATATATATATATATATATATATATATATATATATATATATTTACATATATATATATATATATATATATATATATATATATATATATATATATATATATATATATATATATATATGTAATTATATATGTATACATATATATATATATATATATATATATATATATATATATATATATATATATATATATATGTATATATATAAATATATATATATATATATATATATATATATATATATATAAACATTTATATATATATATATATATATATATATATATATATATATATATATATATATATATATATATATATATATATATATATATATATATATATATATATAAATTGTATAAAACATTTCTTAGTTATTCAATAAGCAATCAAAAATTGACGCAAAAATTGAAAATCCCTAAATTTTCTTTAATGAAAATATGATTATTAATTTAATACCAAAAGACTTCCATAACTATTTAATATTTTTTTAGCATGAATTAATGTTAGATTTTGATAAATTTCAGAGATAAATTGGGAAACTAACAGCGAATAGAGAAAGCTTTTTGACGTAAGTGGTCTGAAATTTATAATATTCCAAGGGCATTTTGAAAATTAAGTTTGTTGAAAATATATTTATAGTTCAGAAAGATTTTCCAAGCCAGAAGAGATATTATGGGATAGACAATAAATAATTTTTGCACTGATGCCAGTCATAAAATACAATGTTAATAAAGACTAAAATACTTCCTTTTTATTTATTGAGGATTACGATCAAATTTGAAGAGAAATTTTAGAAAGAAAATAGACAAAACACGTTTACGAAATGTGTAATATTTTAGTCTTAAAGAGAAGATGAATTGTGCATAAGTCAGGATCCTGTACTATTTTGTGAAACAGTTTTAAACTATCGAATTGTTTTGAATATCACATTGATAAAATATTGTTCAAAGTAAAATCAAATAAATTGCTATCTACAAATGCGTAAACAATATCCCGTTGCTTGAAAATGAATTCTAAACAGTTAAGAGATTTACTTAAATACAAAACAAAAGGGACTAAAGCTTAGTTTTCAGTATATGATTCCCTCCCACCTCGCTCTCTCTCTCTCTCTCTCTCTCTCTCTCTCTCTCTCTCTCTCTCTCTCTCTCTCCTCTCTCTCTCTCTCTCACTCTCTCTCTCTTGACATCTTGATATTTATGAGAACAAAGACTATATGAAGTAAAATCTCATTCAATCCAAAAGCTTAAAAATAAAATATACTAAAATTAACAACAAAACGAACATAAATAAGTATGACAAATAGCTTTGACAGCATTGTGAGATAAAAAATAATAATTCTGAAATTATATAAACTCTATTACTGAGATGATAATAAATAGCAATACCATCTTAAAATCAAATGAGCAATTTACGAATTTATAAATGCAGACAGATTTACAAGAGGATCTAAAAGGACATACAAGCCAAGTAAAATTACAATATTTTTTTTTTTAATGAGGTGCATTTGCAATGACTCGAAGGGCTGCCCTTTTAGCTCGTGAAGGTTTCCTACTGGCTGAATGGTTAGAAATATTTTGTCCAACTAATTAGCTAGTAGGGAACATTTCCGAGATAAAAGTGCACCCCTGCAGTCGGTGGAAATGTACCTCAATACAAAAACATAGCATGAATATAATCTCGAATAGAAATTATAGCAAAATGATAAAAACTTTCCACTGGCAGAAGATAAACAGAGTACTGAACTATTATATCCCAAAAAAGATGCAACTATTTGAAGACGAGTAGAAAGACCATTCATCATTTGGATGATAGGAAGAAAAGTCAGTGACTGCAAAGGATCAAGAGGTCCTGTGATGAGTGAGTGAAGGACATTGAAGGAAGCACTGAAGAGAGATGTGCAGGAAGAGAGTAGGCTCTCCTTAGGCAATTGCAAGCGACAGAGGTCTCTGTAAAGAGAGAGAGGGAGAGAGAGAGAGAGAGAGAGAGAGAGAGAGAGAGAGAGAGAGAGAGAGTGCTTAATCATGTAAAATACCCAAATGAAGGTAGATAATTGAATAAAATGAGGAAGTTAATCCACAGTAAAATTCTAGTTACTGCTAAATCTTGAGAGAGAGAGAGAGAGAGAGAGAGAGAGAGAGAGAGAGAGAGAGAGAGAGAGATGAACAACTCCAAGTTTAAAAAGTGTATTCAGAGGATATTTATAGATAACAAGTAAATGTATATTTGTGAAGCAAATGAACTCTCTACTTTCATCTTGAAAAACTCTGAAGGACGAATTCTAAGAATACGCTTAAGTGCTTTCCTCATAAATGTGAGATTCACTTTGAAATCAATTTCTGGGTTACAAACATGATGGGGCTCAAAGATAGATACTGAAGCTTTTTGTGCTCTTTAATTTGCATAATTATGAAGTCGTGCATATATATATATATATATATATATATATATATATATATATATATATATATATATATATATATATATATATATATATATATAAATGGGGTTGAAAATGTGATACTCGGATGCAGGGGAACCACATTGAAAATGCAAATATAGAGTGAATCCTGAATAGGTTCGTATATATATATATATATATATATATATATATATATATATATATATATATATATATATATACGTGTATATATATATATATATATATATATATATATATATATATATATATATATATATATATATATATTTATATATATATAATTATAATATATATATATATATATATATATAAATATATATATATATATATATGTGTGTATATATATATATATATATATATATATATATATATATATATATATATATAAATATATATATATATATATATATATATATATATATATGGTAATATATACATATAATATATATATAGTATATATATATATATATATATATATATATATATATATATATATTTAATATATGTATATATATATATATATATATATATTATATATATATATATATATATATATACACTGAATATATATATATATATATATATATATATATATATATATATATATATATATATATACTGTGTATATATATACACTGTATATATATATATATATATATTATATATATAATATATATATATATATATATATATATATATATATATATATATACTGTGTATATATATACACTGTATATATATATAATATATATATATATATATATATATATATATATATATATATATATATATATATATATATATATATATATATATATATATATATACATACTCCTACAAACATACAACTTCATATACACAATTTAACACAATTATGAAACCATTAGAAAGTGATGATACATCAGCTCCTTGTTACATAATATCCTTCGGATAGAAAAATCCTATGCAAATGGCTTTAGACTTCCAAGAATATCCTCCATCGAAGGACGCTGTGGAATCCTTCCAGCTATTCAAAATGTAAATCTGGAATTCTTCTTTTTTTAATAAATGTTCTATAAGA
>NC_090730.1:176152041-176179233 GCF_036898095.1 Palaemon carinicauda
TGAATTTGACTCTGTGCGGTTATATATATATATATATATATATATATATATATATATATATATATATATATATATATATATATATATATAATATATATATGTATATATATATATATATATATATATATATATATATATATACACAATGTATATATATATATATATATATATTATATATATATATATATATATATATATATATATATATATGTATATATATATATATAAATTGTATAAAAAGATTCTTAGTTTTTCAGTAAGCAATAAAAAATTAACGCAAAAATTTAAAATCCCTTTCATAACTATTTGATATTTTTTTAGCAAGAATTAATGTCAGATTTTGATCAATTTCAGAGATAATTTGGGAAACTAACAGCGAATAGAGAAAGCTTTTTGACGTAAGTGGTCCGAAATTTATAATATTCCAGGGGCATTCTGAAAATAAGTTTGTTGAAAATACATTTATAGCTCAGAAAGATTTTCCAAGGCAGAAGAGATATTATGGGATAGACAATAAATAATTTTTGCACTGATGCCAGTCATGGAATACAATGTTAATAAAGACTAAAATGCTTCCTTTTTATCTATTGAGGATAACTACGATCAAATTTGAAGAGAAATTTAAAAAAAAAAAAAATAGACAAACACGTCTACAAAATGTGTGATATTTTAGTCAAATGTAGAAGATGAATTGTGCATAAGTCAGGATCCTGTTCTGTTTTGTGGAACAGTTTTAAAAGATCGAATTGTCTTAAATATTTCAATGATAAAATATTGATAGAAGTAAAATAAAATCAATTGCTATCTACAAATGCGTACACAATCTGCCGTTGCTTGAAAACTAATTCTAAACACTTAGGAGATTTACTCCAATACAAAAAGAAAGGAAGTAAAGCATAGTTTTCAGTACATGACTCTCTCTCTCTCTCTCTCTCTCTCTCTCTCTCTCTCTCTCTCTCTCTCTCTCTCTCTCTCTCTCTCTCTCTCTCTCTCTCTCTCTCTCTCTCTTGATATTTTACCGATATTTATAAGAACAAAGACAATATGAAGCAAAATCTCATACAATCCAGAAGCTTGAAAATATTATATACTAAAATTAACAACAAAATTAACATAAATAAGTAGGACAAGTAGCTTCGACAACATTGTGAAATATAAAAGAATAATTCTGAAATTATATAAATTCTATTACTGTGATGATAATAATATCTTAAAATCAAATGAGCAATTTACGATTTTATAATGCAGAAAGATTTACAAGAGGATCCAAAAGAGCAATATAGTCCAGGAAAAATTACAATATCTTTTTTTTTTTATGAGGTGCATTTGCATGACTCGCAGGACTGACCTTTTAGCTTGGGAAGGTTTCCTACTGGCTGAAAGGTTAGAAATATTTTCTCCAACCAATCACCAAGTAGGAAACTTTTCCGAGCTAAAAGGGCACCCCTGCAGGTCGGTGGAAATGTACCTCAATACAAAAAATAGCATGAATATAATATCGAGTAGAATTTACAGCAAAATGTTGAAAACTTTCCATTGGAAGAAGGTAAACAGAGTACTCAACTATCATATCTCATAAAAGGTGCAACTATTAAGAGACGAACAGAAAGACCATTCATCATTTGGATGAGAGGAAGAAAGGTCAGTGACTGCAAAGGAGCGAGAGGTCCTACAATGAAGGAGTGAAGGACATTGAAGGAGACACTCAAGAAGGGAGATGTGCAAGAAGGTCGGCTCTCCTCAGGCAATTACAAACGACAGAGAACTCTGTGAAGAGAGAGAGAGAGAGAGAGAGAGAGAGAGAGGAGAGAGAGAGAGAGAGATGAGAGAGAGAGAGAGAGAGAGAAAGAGTTTGATCATGTAAAATACCTGAATGAAGGTAAATAATTGAAGAAAATGATGAAGTTAATCCATGATAATATTCTAGTCACTACAAAATCTAGAGAGAGAGAGAGAGAGAGAGAGGAGAGAGAGAGGAGAGAGAGAGAGAGATGAGCAACTCCAAGTTTAAAAGTGTATTCACAGGCTATATATAGATGTAAAGTAAATGTATATTTGTGAAGCAAATGACCTCTCTACTTTCATCCTGGAAAATCCTTAAGGACGAATTCTATGAATACGCTTAAGTGCTTTCCTAAGGAATGCGAGATTCACTTTGAAATATATTTCTGGGTTACGAACATGATGGGGCTCAAAGATAGATACTGAAGCTCTTTGTGTTCTTTAATTTGCATAACTATGAAGTCGTTCATATAGGTATATATATATATATATATATATATATATATATATATATATATATATATATATATATATATATATATATATATATATATATTCCTTCAAACATGCAAATTCATATAAAAAAACTGAACTTAATTATGAAACTAGTGGAAAGTGATAATAGCCTACATCAGCTCCTTGGTACATAAGATCCTTCGTAAAGAGAATCTTATGCAAATGACTTTAGGCTTTCAAGAGTATCCTTCATCGAGGGATGCTCTGGAATCCTTCCAGCTATTCAAAATGTAAATCTGGAATTCTTCCTTTCTGAATAAATGTTCTATAAGACCTTTATGAATCACCTGTTCTTAGAAAACGGGAGAAAATAATGTAAAAAAATGTGAGTGGATTATAGCCAGTGTTTTTGCGGATGTTGTTTATCAGTCTAACTTCAAGGAACTGTTGTTTTGGGGGTTTTCATGTCTTAGTAATAGCCTTATTCCCTCTTTTTCGTATTGCTGGATTTTATATTTATTCCTCTCTTTTTATGGATGATGTCTCTCAATATTCATACTCTGAACTATTATTATTTTCATCAAAACATGAAGCTAACAAAATTAACTTTTTCATTACTGCTATATAGCTTGAGTTATTTATAAAAGTGTCCGGCTTGAAAAAAATCTGTTTCCACACAAAATAAGGTTCATATTCGTATAGTGATAAATATATATATATATATATATATATATATATATATATATATATATATATATATATATATATACTTGATATATATATATATATATACAATTGAAGATATATGCCCCAAGCGTTGGGGCCTGGAAGATCATCCAAAAAAAAATAGGTGAAGCTGCCTGGAAACTCATCAGTTACACTGTTAAATAAAATGGGAAAGAGTTTGAGCATCAACAAGAGTAAATGGTGTAGGAATATGAGATAAATTATAGGGCTGGAAAGTTAATCCAGCTAGAGACGTAATATTCATTGCAGAAACCCTTGACTATTGCCTACTCAGCAACGCTTAAGGGGCATTGCCTACCCCTTAAGACTGTATAGGATATCAAATTAATAGAAAACGTCAACAAATATATTGAAATAAAACCTTTATTAATAAGTTCTCTATCCGGGAGCTTTTGATACTTTTGAGAATGTATTAAGTGTTTTCTTCTTTGGATATAAGCAACAAAGATTTTATCGACTTTCCGTTTCATTCCATACCTCACATTTAATTGTCAGGCTTCAATTATGAACAATAAAAATCGGAATTGGATATTTTCTTCTGATAGAAAACTCACAAAAATTCTTGAATGATTTTAGTGTTCATTGTCAAAGGAAACTTAGTATGACTTTTTTATAATTTTCATATAATTAGCTGTATGTTAGATTTTAAATGACACCGATTGGTCAATTCAAACTAATTTTGGATATCCATATAATTGTAATTCAAAACACTAAATAATAAATATATAAAAAGGTCATTAGTATTATGAACTTTCCTTCAAAAATTCAAGCTTCAATTCAAAAGTTTAATTATCGGTATCTGTTTTGCTATAAGATAATATGCACACTGAAAAAAGTTGATATTAAAATACTGAAATATTTAAAGAATCTATAGCTATCAACAAAAAAATATCCCTTAGAAAAAAAAAACTTTTAATGGTATTTCATGAACTAGTCTTTAACTCTTTCAAGAAATTGAAGGAGCAAACTACACTTAGTTAACAAGACGCCGGCACTTTGTTCCCATTGGCTTAGGCATCAAAAGGTAACTCCCCAAACATTCCTCAAAAGCGGAAATTTCCATGGTATTATTCTCAAAAATGACCTCACTGAGGCCATCTATTGAGAACTTTGGAACTAGAGTAAATTTGGTCATTCTTCGAAAAAACTCTAGTATATATTACAATAAAAGTGCATGGTAAATTTTGCAAATATGTATATTATGATGAATATAAAAAATATGGAAAATATTCGTAACAATGAAATCTAATAATAACGTTATTAGAGAAAAACTAAAAACCTTAGAAGGAAATTCTCAATTTCAGTTTTGGACTTTTGACGAAAAGGAGTCCAAAGGTGCCAGCAAATCAATTGGATGGAATATTTTATGAGAAAATAAACTGAAACTTGTTCATTTGTGAATTGAGAAACAAACATTTAACAAGTATAATATCTAATTATATAAGTATAAACACAAATGGCAAAACATTTTATAAAATACATCTCTTTTCGGGTTAAGAAACGTTGGCATCTTCCATTCCTCTATGGCCAGGGACGTCATCATCTCGTTCATTTAACTTTCAAACAGACCAAAAATATCAAACATATAAAGCATGACTGCATGTTTACTAAACAAAAACCATGATTTATTTTTATCAGTTTATATAAATTAATCATAGCGATTGAATCGGTGATACAGACATCAATTATTTAGAGACTGAATAACCTAAAAAGATTACTGAAGAGAGTTGGTAAAGACAGATTTAAATCTCGATTTTTTATTCCATTTAGCATATTTTGCATTGAATTTAGTTCAATTGGAAGAATGATAATCATATTTTAAGCATATGATAGTATGCTACAAAAGAATTAACTACCGATAGTGGAGTGAATCTAAAGAATTTTCGAATCATTTAATAAAAAAAAAATAAAAATAAAGACTATAGTTTTTCCTTCCAAAAGGCAATATATTTTTTTTTTACAGATACACATATGTTAAGGTTATGGGAAGATTTATTGAGAAATATATCTAAAAAGTTTAAAATTGATTTGTTAAGATATCTATGTATATATTTATAGGATACTTTCGACAACCGTTCTGGCTATCCTGAGTACGGATCACCTGATCTCGATGGGGTTCCAGGGTGGCCAACATGAATATTATTTGACGTGATGGATTTTAAACAAATGAATAATGATTATGTGCATTTAACCTAAGATTAGAATTGCTTTACTAAGTATATATTAATTTAATCTTGGTAAAGCGATTGTTTTAATATATTTACATGAGTTTGTTTTCACTTTTGACTTCTAAGGTTGGCAGCCAATGTACTCTTATGGCTGACATTGTAAAACATTACGATTGCTTTAAATTTTTTTGTAAACCAATTCTTGATCTAAGAAAACATTGTTTATTTGTTCTCGTGGTAATATTATGATACCAGAGATATTGCAGGTATTATTGTTATTATTATTATTATTATTATTATTATTATTATTATTATTATTATTATTATTATTTTCTGTTATTATTATTATTATTATTATAATTATTATTATTATTATTTTTTTTCTGTTGTTATTATTATTATTATTATTATCATTATTATTATTGTTGTTGTTGTTGTTGTTGTTTTTATTATTATCATTATTATTATTATTATTATAATTATTATTATTGAGCAGTCTAAAACCATTGTTTCTGTATATCGTTTTGCATAATCAGAGAATAATGTACGTTCACGAAGTGAATTTTAAAGGTAAGTCCAATAAATGTATTGAGGACGATTATACCCAAGAAATAACTGTACAAAACTCTCTCTCTCTCTCTCTCTCTCTCTCTCTCTCTCTCTCTCTTAGTTCTGCTAATAGGGCTCTCCGAATGTCGATGAGATATATAGCAGCCTGTCACTCGGCGAACATTCATTAGTGAGAAATCTGTCAACACCAAGAACTGTTTCTTGCATTTAGCAGCATTTAGCAAACTGTCCTTGGACGGCTTCGGGAGATTTGTTTTCAAACAATGTTATTTTCCTTTTAAGGAAATCTTATACCCACATTCGTGATGAATATATATATATATATATATATATATATATATATATATATATATATATATATATATATATATATACATATATATATATATATAGTGTGTGTGTGTACATATATATATATATATATATATATATATATATATATATATATATAATTATATATATATATATATATAATATATATATAGATATAGATATATATATATATATATATATATATATATATATATATATATATATATATATATATATATATATATATATATATATATATATATATATATATATATATATATAAATGTGTGTGTGTGTATGTGTGTTTGTATATGTGTGTATATACATACAAAATTTGTTTTAAGAAGAACATTCGAAACATTTGGAATGTGTTGCTTCTGATTACTTAGAAGTAGTGCCTAAGGGGAATTTACTGTCGAATATGAAAACAGAAATTTTTTTATAATGCCAAACTCATAATCCTTCCTCCACTTCAGGCACTCTTATGTCGACTAAGCTTTACTTCGTTTTAGCCTTAGCAACTAAGGGAAGAGTAGCAGTATTTTTAGGTTATTACTCTCTCCATCAATCTCTAGAATCTCAAATTAATCCTTTCTGTTTTAGCTCTCACAAGCATCAATTAAAAATTTAATATATCAACGTGTTCTTACTTAAGGGATGACACAAGTATTTATTGAGTTATTGGAATCATATCAATTGGTGAATAATGTAAATTTTGCAACTTCTTTAACTAAACGAACAGTGGAGGTCCTGTAGAGAGTAGAGTTCCCCTGCTGTATAGGACTGGAATAACATCCGTTAAAGTAAGTCAAAGCAACAAAAATATTAATCTTTTTTGTTTGTTAATGTAAATTACTGGTGCTGTTGTTAATGAGGTGAAAGTATCATACCAAGCTTCTTAGATCTAATAAAGAAAATTAGACACCTAGCATATTTTATAAATATCTTATTTTACTTCACGATGAAAAATAAATCTTTTTAATTTATATTTCTAGAAAATGTGTGAAAATTAATTCATTTTTTCCGTCTCAAAAACTTAATAAATAATAAATAAGACCTAATCGCCTTATCAAATTAAACTAATATTATTATTAAAACTATAAAAAATATTATTATTTCAAGGACATTAGTACATGAAAAACTCTTTCGTTTTGTTATATCGTCTGAAAACTTTTTTGGACCAGTCAAGACCTTTTTAATTTCCATCTATATAAATTATTTGAAAATTAATTCTCTTTTCTCTCTCAAAAACTGTCTTAATCTTACTTGGATTCCCATTTTTTATGATAGAATCAAGTAGTTTATTCTCCATCTTCTAGACTTTTCATGAAAAAGCAGAAATCAAAATGCCTCTTACACTGAAATGTTGAAATTGAAAAACGGCACAGCCAAGTCTGATGGCTGTGCAAACCAAGGAGAAGTTTTTAAAATAATATAAAATATTTTCCTCTGCGGATGAAATATGAAAAGGAAACTGACTCAACAACAATTCGTCTCTCTCTCTCTCTCTCTCTCTCTCTCTCTCTCTCTCTCTCTCTCTCTCTCTCTCTCTCTCATTTTGTGAGGCTACTAACCACAAAATCTCCTTGCTCTCATTCAAGCACAAAATTGGTCAATATCCCTAAAAACTTACGGCCTTTTATGACTGGATCTCATCGCCCAGAGATTTTCCAGTGGTTGGTGAACACCTATTTGCTGTACGAAGTGTTTCCATTACCCGAAGCTTATCTTGAAAACGAGGCAATGAAAAGGTTCATCACATTAAGTGATATTAAGGGATATTAGGCCGAAGGCTTTGCTGATTACACAGTGGAGTCTGTGTCCTTTAGATCCTATGTCTTCGCAATAGTTAAGTTGTGAGCATAGCTTATTTTTCATGATATTTAAAGAGGGAAAGTTCAGGTAGTACTCTCTCTCCAATATTTCATAAAGTATCCCAAAAAATATTCCAATATTTTTCAAATACTATATTGTGGATTATTCACAAGTTTCATATTATTATTTGGATAGCATATGTATGCACTAACACTCTTTTTAAAGGCGCACTCATCTGAAATATTTGAAATATATACGAACGCTTCCAAAAAATTAGCTGAATCTTAGGCCTACATATGCAAAGAATGCCCACTAGCATTTCATCGAACTGATCTACACACTCTGTTCCACCCATCTCTCTCTCTCTCTCTCTTTCTCTCTCTCTCTCTCCCTCTCTCTCTCTCTCTCTCTCTCTCTCTCTCTCGATGTGGCAATTCTTCACATACAAAATAACAAATACATGTAATAGACTTACAGCGGATGTAGTAAACAGAAACAAAATAAACGAGTTAAGAAGTTAGACAAGATCATTATAGCTCTCCAAATGCTTAAAATGAATCTATCTACCCAAAAGCAAATGGAGTCTCTGCAGATGGACTAAAAAGTCTTTGAGACCTCCAAAATCCTTGTAACTCTTTAATTCTGGATGTTAAGATTTTTTGCTTTCAAACCCACTTTCAATCTATCTATCTATCTTTTTCAGTCTCTTCCTCTCTTTCTTCCTTCCAATATCTATTAATTGTGCATTATTTTCATTAATCCATATCTCCTCTACTTTCTCTTATTATCTCAAAACCATGTCTAATCAATCTTATCTATGTTTTTCACTTCTCCAGATAATATCAGTAATTTTATTTCGTTCCCTATTTATCATCCTTCCAGTTATTCTTAACAAAACATTGGTTACAAATACATCTTTTATCCTTCATTCCCTCCAAACATTAATGTAAGCAATAAACATATTTTAATAGAAAACAAATCTGATTTTATCAATTCTAAAATATTGTCTGATTTTCACTTCAATAACATCAAACGGATTTGAAGAATATTTATTAACGTATGATACACTCTAAAATATGGATAATTCTTGTTGAGGAAGGAAAGATGTTGGGGGGGGGGGGGGGTAAGGTAATTGCATCATTCAAGTGAAGTTGCATAGCAGATGAAGTTGATCTTTTAAATTGGGTTTTTTCTTTTCTATAGGTTTAATGATTTTTTTATTACGTCACACTCATACACACAAACATTCATTCATACATACATATACACACACACACACACGCATATATATATATATATATATATATATATATATATATATATATATATATATATATATATATATATATATATATATATATATATGTATAAATATATATATATATATATATATATATATATATATATATATATATATATATATATATATATATATATATATATATGTATACATATATATATATATATATATATATATATATATATATATATATATATATATATATATATATATGTATGTATATATATAAACACACATATATATATATATATATATATATATATATATATATATATATATATATATATATATATATATTTATATATATACATATACATATATATATATATATATATATATATATATATATATATATAAACAAAATATACATACATATATATATAAATATATATATATATATATATATATATATATATATATATATATATATATATATATATGTATATATATATAAGGTATAGAATAATTCTTAGTTATTCAATAATCAATCAGAAATTTCAACAAAAGTTATATGGTTTATTCAGTTTCACAATTGCTATTCCCTAGATTTACTTTGAGAAGAATATGATAATTGATTTAATTTCGATGACTTCTATATCTATTTGATATCTTCATATGAATTAAAGTCAGATTTTGGTACATTTCAAAGAAAAATTGGAAAAATAAGAGGGAAGAGAGAGAGCTTTTTGACATAAGTGGTCAGGAATTTATAATATTCCAGGGACACTTTGAAGCTGTCTGTACTGTAAATAAATTTGTTGAAAATAAATGTATAGCTCAAAAAGATTTCCCAAGCCAAACGAGGTATTGTGGTATAGACAATAAACCATTAAAACACTTCCTTTTTACCCATTTAAGATATTTATGATAAAATCTGATGAGAAATTACGAAAAAAAATATAGAAAATCATAAAAGCAGTAAATCGTATGAGGAACTGATGAGCCGTTACATAGGCAATGCTTCAGCATTGTTGTGGTTATACCTGATGCATGGTAGTGTTTGTTATGGAATACTTGTTCACCCGAGAATTTTTATCGATATAAGTCTTTTATTAAAACAGGATCATCTTATAATAGTTTTCAGAGTGTAAGTATGATAAGGTTGTAGTTATTTTAAGTAATAAATTATATTTTGGTGGAAATATGCACTAATATGTTAACATGGCGTGTCAGGTATGGCTACGTTCAGACTACCTGTTGATTTAGAGCAGCTTTTTTCTGTGAAAATTGTAATTCTGTTGAATATTAAACCATGAAAGATTATGTATATGATTTTACGATATATTGGGAGGCCTAGAAACCCATAAAACCAGCCAGTTATACGTTAGTATTGAGATATGATGGTTGGATGAATTCATTTCAATGAACATTTGGAAAAATCAGGAAACTAATAACTAAATACAATTCTTAATATAGGGAATACATTGTGCATACATAACTTAAGTAATATTACCTTACGAAGGAATCTTTGTATTTCGTTGGGACAGACTGAAAAACCACATTTTATAAACAGACATAAGAAAACCAACTATCATATGGTTCCCCACCTAACCTAACCTAATGGACATAGGCTTACCCCCTTAGACTCCCGTATTCTTAGGTTATCCTGTCCCAACGAAGTACATTTAACTCCCCTCCCCCCATTTCCTTGAAGCTAACCTAACTAAGATTAGTCGGTAACAGTTTAGTATGTGGCCTACCTTCGATATTCTGGTTTAGTATGTGGCCTACCTGGCTTGTTAGGTTAGGTTAGGTTAGGTTAGGCCACATACTAAAACAGAGATAGAATTTCGTAGGCCATATTCAAAAGGTAGGCCACATACTAAACCGGCACCGAATAGTCTTGTAACCTATACTAGGGTGTCAGTGGTGTGAAACCCACAGCTAACTGCTAACTTGACTCATCCTTTTGTAAATTATAACGGATTTTGAGCGAAGCGAAAAATCTATTTTTGGGTGAGATAGCCATGGCGTCCTGTGGAAGGTTCCTTTTTGGTAGCTTCCTTGGGTATAAGACTACTAAGATATTCCCAGAGAATTTAACCACAGGTTATCACAGAATTCTAACTTCTGGAGCGAGTATCTCAAAGGTTTCCCCTTAAGACATCGTAATACAACAGGGGACGCGCATGTCTGAACGCGCCACATAGCTATCTTCACCCCGAACAGAGTTAATGCTTCGGTGTGTAAGGATTGAGAATAGCTGGGAGCCGTTCCACAGCTAATCTCACTCGTGGCTACTACTGATACTCGAGACGTAAACAAACGGACGCCATTGCTCTAATGACGTCACGCCCGTCTTCATCCTGAAGCCAGTTGCTGCCCATCACCATGATACAGTAGCACAGGGTGGGAACAAAACTGGACGAAGTAGTAGGGAGGGTCCATCAGGACGCCATGGCTATCTCACCCAAAAATAGATTTTTCGCTTCGCTCAAAATCCGTTTTTTGGGCTCAAGCCATGGCGTCCTGATGGAAGAGTACCAGAGAATCAATGTATCGTGGTAGATTTTCCCCCAGTATTAAGTGCCTAGGCATTGACAAAACAGCAAAGTAATCTTAGATAAAGAACCATAGGGACGAAGTATCCTGCCCCCCTTGGCAGTGAAGTTCCCATGGGCTATGCCGACGTCAAAGTGGTATTGAAGGGCTATTCATCCTGAGAGAAGAACTTGAAGAACTTAGAGATGAAGCGGAATGTTTGGTATTTGTATAGGAACATTCTGAAATTAGACCAGTGGTGGTTGGGCACTGTGTATAGAGTTCATCTCTTGGTTATCAGAAGTAAGTATTCGTGTAGGAACCTTACTTAGTCAGGGTGAATATAATTTAGGATTAAACATCTTAAATTCTTCATAACCATAAGAAAGGAGGAATAAATAAAACTATGACAGGTATGTATTTCATAGTAAGTAGGAGCTGATAGAGACGCATAAGTAATAAAATAGAAATTTTATTTCACAATGCAGAAATTAAATAATTTACAGCAAAAGTAAAGTTCATTTACAGTAATAATAATGTACATAGAAATAAAGGCTTGCTCTTGAATCTGAAAAGGAATTTCAGGATATTAGTAGGTACTCGTTCTCGAGGAACGCAAGTCTTTAAATAAAACACATCATGCTCAAGGCATGCGGCACTTGTGTGACACTATGACATTTCACCTGGGATAAGAACAGTTATAAAAGCACTAAGTGTTTTTTGACATCACTATGAATCGCTCGAGGGTCAACATAGGCACCCGAAGAGTTAGAGTCCCAAGTAACTCACTGTTCTACGCAGAGTTAGGTGCAGGTTTCATAACACTACCTGCGGCTACCACAAAATGTTTGACTTCGTGCACTTGTTTCGCATAATGTTTAAAGAAAACTCGCGAGGACTTCCAGCCCGTGAAGTTTTTAAGGCTTTCAAAGTCCATGCTCTGAAAGAAATTCAGAGAAGATGCCACTTTTCTAGGATCATGACCAGCGGGTGTACTGTTCGGATCCGCTCTGCGAATGAAGTAGGTGATTTTCGCTCTTAATTGTTTCAGTGACAGGTCGCTGCCCGATGTTTCTCCTTTGAAGAGTTGGCCTCCACCAAAGTTCGAAGTTCTGCGAAGATAGACCTTGAGGCTCTCTACTGGACATAGAGAGACATCCTCCTTCAGGGGGCATATTCTCCAAGGGCCCCATCTTTTGGTGGGTAATTCATTTTTAGCGAGAAACGTCGGATCAGGGGAGAGGGTCACTTCTCCTGAATCGGTAAACAGGATGTGTCCTTCTTCTCTTGATAATGCCACTATTTCGCTGACTCGAGCTCCCGAAGCGAGAGCAAATAAAAATATAACTTTCTGAGTCAGATCCTTGAGGGGGCATGAATCATTGTCCAAGTTGGAGGCGAAATGGAGTACCTTGTCTAGTGACCAGGAGATCGGTTTCGGTGGGGGTGCTGGACGTAGGCGAGCACATGCTTTTGGTAGTTTGTTGAAGATGTCGTTGGACAGATCAATTTGGAAAGCATATAGAATTGGTCTAGCCAAGGCCGATTTGCAGGTTGAAATCGTATTGGCTGCTAATCCTTGTCCATGAAGGTGAATAAAGAAGGACATACAGAAATCAATTGTGATTTCTTTAGGATTTTTTGCCTTGACAAAGGAGACCCATTTCCTCCAGGATGATTCATATTGCCGTCTCGTGGATTCGGTCTTGTATTCCTCTAGGAAGTCTAGACTTTTCTTCGAGATCCCAAACCTCTTCTTTGCGGCAAGGGAGAGAAAATCATGAGATGAAGGTCCTTGATTTTCGATGATGAAGCGAAGACAGTCGACTTCTGTACTTGTTGAGAGAGAACTGGGCCCGGGAGAGGGATCAGCTTGGGCTGCAGCTCCAGGACCAGGGGGTACCAGTTGCTCCGGGGCCACTTGGGAGCCACTAGGGCCGCTGTCCCTTTGAAGGTTCTCAGTTTGGAGAGGACTTTCAACAGAAGGTTGGTGGGAGGGAACAGGTAGATCTTGGACCATCTGTTCCAGTCCAGTGACATGGCGTCCACTGCTTCTGCTTTGGGGTCCTCGTACGGGGCTACGTACAGAGGAAGTTGATTGTTGTCGCTCGTTGCAAAGAGATCTATCTGAAGTTCTGGGACTTGGTGAGAGATGAAGGAGAACGATCTTGCGTCTAGAGACCATTCCGACTCAATCGGGTTTGTCCGAGATAGAGCATCCGCTGTCACATTGCGGAATCCTTGTAGGTGAACTGCAGACAGGTGCCACTTCTTCTTCTCCGCCAGACGGAAGATTGGGAGAAGCACCTGATTTATCTGGGGCGATCTTGAGCCTTGGCGATTGAGACAATGAACTACCACCGAGTTGTCTAGGGTTAGACGGATGTGGATCGAGGGCGGCGGGGATAACTTCTTCAGAGTTAGAAGGACCGCCATGGCCTCCAAGATGTTTATGTGGAACGTCTTGAATAGTGGAGACCAGGTACCTTGAACCTGTTTCTGGTGGGAGTGACCTCCCCAACCTTCCAGTGAGGCATCCGTGTGGATGTTGAGTGATGGAGGAGGGTGTTGGAGAGGAATGGACCTTTTCAGGGCCTTTTCTTCCGACCACGGCTTTAGGAGGCGTCGCAGTCTGTTTGGAAGCCGTCTCTTGAGGTCTCTTCGAGCGATGGATGCCGAGCGTCTCCAGACTCCCGCGGCATCCTTTAGCTGTGCACGAAGCACTGGGTTTGTCACTGAGGCGAATTGTAGAGAGCCTAGAACTCGTTCCTGCTGTCGTCTTGAAATGCGTTTGGATTTCAGTTGTCGCTTGACAGACCCTGCTATTTCCTTCCTTTTCTTCTGGGGGATGGAAAGGCGGTGTGACTGAAGATTCCAGTGGATTCCCAACCACTGAAACTTCTGAGCTGGAGAGAGGCGAGATTTTTTCTCGTTGATCTTGAATCCCAGGTGTTCTAGGTACTGGGTAACTTCGTTGCAAGACTTTGCACACTCTTCGGGCGATGGAGCCCAGACTAGCCAGTCGTCGAGGTAGGCCATCACCTGGACGTTTCTTAGGCGGAGCTGTTGTACTATGGCATCCGCCAGTTTTGTGAAGATCCGAGGGGCCACATTGAGGCCGAAGGGTATGGCCCGGAAGGCGTAGCTTTTCCTTTGGAGTCGAAATCCTAGGTAGGAGGAAGCGTGATGGTTCATTGGAATGTGCCAGTAGGCATCCGCCAGGTCTATAGAGACCGTGTAGGAACCTTGAGGCAGAAGGGTCCTTATTTGTTGAAGCGTCAGCATCTTGAATTTGTTGTTCTCTATGAACTTGTTGAGGGGGGATAAGTCCAGAATGACTCTGAGTTTGTCTGAGTCCTTCTTGGGAACACAAAACAGTCTCCCTTGGAACCTGGTGGACTTTACCTTCCTTATCACCTTCTTGTTCAAGAGGTCTAGAACATATTCTTCCAGAAGGGGGGTTGATTGTTGGAAGAATTGCTGGAAGATTGGGGGTGGTTGAGTCCAACTCCAGCCTAGACCCTTCTTGACGATGCTGTGTGCCCAGGGATCGAAGGTCCAACGATCCTGGAATTGGCGGAGTCTTCCTCCCACCGGAAGCACTTCATTGCTTCTGGTGTCCCGAGGACTTGCTGCCTCGGCCGCTAGCTCCCTTTCCTCCTCTACCTCTGGAGGGACGGCGAGATGCGTCTTTGCTTGCACCCCTGAATGAGCCTCTACCTTTGGCATGAAAGGTAGTTGATGGTTGCTCAAAGGCAGGGGTGAAGACCGGTGACTGTGACAACACCGGTTGGGGGACCAATTGAAAGGTCTGTTGTGGTTGGGCAACCACTTGGGAGGTAGCGGGTCCCGGAAACTGACGTCTTTGCTGACGTTGCTGGGGTTTTGACTTTTGGGGTTTCCTCTTAGGCTGAGGTCCGTCGTCCTGAGAGGGTTTCCTTTTCCTGGACATGCCCCACTTGTGGAGAAGGTTCCTATTCTCCGTGGCGGCTCTGTCAGTGATTTCCTTCACAAGGTCAGAAGGAAACAGGTGCTTTCCCCAGATGTTGGAGGAAATCAGCCTCCGGGGTTCGTGTTTCACGGTGGCACCGGCAAACACGAATTCACGACAGGCTCTTCGAGCCTTTATGAAGTGGTACAAGTCCTTCATTACCGTCAGTAAGTGGGATTTGGAGAGTACCATGTAGTGATCTGGTACTCTAGTGTCACAGGCCATAACTTCCAGTTGGACTTGATGAGAAAGAGATGCCGCAAGCCTCTCCTTCGTGTCTTGTTCCCGGCGAAGGAGGTGATCGTTGAGCTTAGGGAGGTCTTCATTAAACTGACGTCCGGCGACGTCAGGATCGAGCCTTCCCACGACAAAAGTATGTTGAACATCTTTCCAGTGTCGAGCGTCAGGGGGGGTCACGATGGAGAAGGGTCTGCACTCCTCCAGTGCAGGGCAGGGTTTCCCTTCTTCCGCCGCTTTAAGGCATGCAGCTAAGGCCTTTTCCAAGAATGGAAGAACCGCAGTATCAGGTGCAACGTAAGTAGGGTGCTTCTTGCTCAATGCCGGAAGCTTAGAGCAGGTAAAGCCTCTACTCTTGAATGCGGAGGCTAGCATAGCCTGGGCCTTTGCGAGATCGAACACTATCTCTTCCTTAGGTTCGGTCTCTTCCTTCGAGGCAGGTTCGGAACGAAGCCGGACGTAACAGTCCGGGTAGGCCTCAAAGCTTGGGAAGAACTCCACATCTTCCAAAGGGACCGTGCCGATCTTATCACTGACAAAGATCCTGCCGGTCGCAATAACCATATGCTCTGCATACCTAAACGGGTTGGCATGAGAGCAAGCGGGGAGATCCTTGACCGAAATCTTCTTCGGCTCTCTGGATCCTATCATCGACCTGATGGACTCCTGGTTCTCCTTCAGCCTGTCGTCCATGACGGCTCTAATCAGCCGGATCAGTTCTTGAGTGGAAGAAGAAGGATCCGGAGTCGAGGAGGTAGACGGAATAGACATTTCCGTCGGTGTAGGAGTAGGAGGGGGGATGGACGAGGGAGCAGCTTCTTGCTCCGACTCGGTGTATTCCACCTTGTCTTCGTCATCTTCGGCTCCTTGAGCCATAAGCGTTTTCTCCGTGTCTTCCGAGACATCCGAAATCTGTTCGTCATCTTCGGAATCCAAACGACACTCGTGCATGGACTGAGCCATGACTACATCAGGTTCCACCGTAATTTGGACAGTGGGGATCACGTCTTTGGGTACCACTGAGTCAGGGGAGGCCTTAGGGAACAATAGTGACCTCAGTTCTTCGGTGGCCAGGTACGGTCCGGTAGCATTTTTCTGGAAGCCACGCACCCACTTGCGCAGCTTTTCATGAGAAATGTCTTTAACCTCCGCTGAAGGAGGATTATGGAAGGCCTCAACTAGGTGAGCCTGGCAGACCGTACAATCCAGTGGATTCCAATACTTCAAATCCCCTTTCTTGTCTGCACAAGGGGCGTGAGTCCTGCAAGCCGTATGCCCGTAAAACTGCGGGCGTTTCACAGCGCAGAAGGCGAAATCACACTTCATCTGCTCCTCCTGTGGAAGAAAGAGAAAATGAGTATGGGGGAGTCATAAGAATGGCTCTTAAACTAAGTTAATATTAATCATTAATTTTAACTTAATGAAGGTGTGATGCATAGAGAATGAAAATAGTAAAGGAGAACATGCTCCATGCATCTCGCCCGGCTGGTTACCATAAGCTTGGTCCCTGGATAATCCGAGTGACCGAGGGCACTGGATATAATTCCCTAGAATTCCAAGTATTTTGGAATTCCATGGAAAAAACCAAGGACAAGATTGGGACCGAATTCATTCGGTTCCCAGTTAAGGACCAGAAGGCCTCATTTAAAAGGTAACTGCTTCTGGCAACCAGCCGTGCTAAGATGCACATAGCATGCTGGAATTAGAAGAATGCAAAGAGACAGCATGATCACTAATAGAGCAGTACTAGGTACTGATCTTAATAGCAGAAGCAGCTTATCTGTTTGCGATATAGGGCTATCATAGTCTTATGATAGCTACAGGAAGGGGGTGCAAGTATTCTTGACGCCTCCGGGGCATCCTGCAAGCCGCCGGCATGCCGGAGCTCGCTCCAGCATAGATTCTGGCATTAGGACAGACAATGTTCAAAGTCAGTCAAATACCAGGATGGCGGCCGCCGGCACAACGGCGGCACGCCGGCACAACGGCGGCACGCCGGCACAACGGCGGCACGCCGGCAGGGAGCGGCGGCTCCGGCAGTCGGAGGATGCCAGATTGGTGACTGGGATAAGGATGGTTAAGGCTGTACCGGGTTGCCGGCAGTATATGCCGGAACTCCGGCGGTCGACCGGCAAGCGGACGACAAGCTAGGAGGAGGAGAGCCGCCGGTAGTAGCCGGCGGCAGCCGGCAGTCCCTCGGTACACGGGGGGCTGGCGGCAAGGTTAGGGAGAGTCACCAAGTAGGAGGCAGGTATTGCCGACAGTAGAGGCAGCAAGAGACCGGCACCCGGATAGGGAGAGAGACAGGGGGGAGGGGGGAAGGGATGTAGGAAGTACCATCAGGATTCCAAACATCCCTCCCCCTCCCTGAGGGGGTGTACCCATGATAGAGGCAGGCTCTAACATCCATGAGCAGGGGTCACTAGGGACCGGGAGCAAGGTAGCCCAAGGGAGGGCTAGGGAACACCCAAGGGGGGGGGGAGACTCCCATATGCAGAACTATACTAGTAACTAACCTTATAGGACACTATGAAGGTATGTGTACCAGAGCGGACTGCACAAGGAAGCTCGGGTAGCCCTACTATTCCACCCTAAGGAGGAGTTGTAGGACAGGGGACAGATGGGTATAAACTAACCTAAGCATAGGCTAGGCTATACAAGAGATAGGTGGGGAGGGAGAAGAGAGAAGTCTTCCCAGGAAGGGTTTCTGTACCAGAGCGGCCACTAAGGGAAGGGAGGACACTCCCTAACCTAAGATCAGGCTGATCGGCTAAAACGGTGCAAGAGTACCGTTTCAGCATGGAACAGAGAAACCTTCCTAACCCGACCTAGAACAGGGCTAAAAGTCCTGAACTAGGCAAGGAAGAAGACATATCGCTATCGCAGGAAAGTCATAGACTATCCTAGCCATAGAGGTAGGCTAGCCTAACCTCACTCTCAGACGCAGCCCTAAAGGGGGTTCATTCCTTTAGGGAGGACAGAGAGGCGATATATACTCTATTATATAATTAATCCCTTTACTCAGAAAAGGGATCAAGGCTAAATAGAGGGAATGCCAAGGCAGGGGATGAAGGAAGCATATAGGGGTCCTAATATTAGGTTAGGCTAGAAAGAATCACTGACTAGCCTATCCCCTATATGGTCCCTGAAGGCGAAAACATTTGCATCACTGTCAAAAGTATTGTAAAATAATAATGCCACTATCTTCATAACTTAGTCTAGGATCACTAATAAATCATGCATGAACACTTGTATGTAGGCTCCTGGCCTGGGGGCTATAGTAGCCGACTGGTATGAGGTCAATCGATGACCGATAAAAGCGTCTAAACACGATATAAAAGTTCCTAGCTATGAAGACTAAATAAACTAATGTATTCGATTAGTATATAAAGCCGGAAGCGTTGTTGTGGCTAACTAAATAAGGCATGCATAACAACAACGACGCCATAAAATGGCGGGTCCGGTAGAGGCACAGCTCTGCCACAAAACATCAATTATTTCGAAAAGTAATATTTACTTTACGGCCAGAGCTTAATTAAACAATACTGGAACCTTGTACTCAACTTTCCAGAAGAAGGCGAGGCTGAAGGTAACGACATAGCGAAGATGCAAAGCGATAAAGATAACACAGGGAAAATCCGTCTAAGTAGGGCAGCTACTAAACAAAGGATGAAGACGGGCGTGACGTCATTAGAGCAATGGCGTCCGTTTGTTTACGTCTCGAGTATCAGTAGTAGCCACGAGTGAGATTAGCTGTGGAACGGCTCCCAGCTATTCTCAATCCTTACACACCGAAGCATTAACTCTGTTCGGGGTGAAGATAGCTATGTGGCGCGTTCAGACATGCGCGTCCCCTGTTGTATTACGGTGTCTTAAGGGGAAACCTTTGAGATACTCGCTCCAGAAGTTAGAATTCTGTGATAACCTGTGGTTAAATTCTCTGGGAATATCTTAGTAGTCTTATACCCAAGGAAGCTACCAAAAAGGAACCTTCCATCAGGACGCCATGGCTTGAGCCCAAAAAAATAATAATCCTACAAGGTTTGAGCTTACTCAAATGGCCACTCAACTTCTTTGAGCTTTCCCCCTTACAGTAAAGAGTGATTACAACCCAGTCTGCCGTTCTATTGTGAAAATCTTGGTGGAAACATGACGGATACTGGACAACATAATGGCTGTATATATTAACATTAACACCACATGGATATGAGAGGAGCCGGGAATTCTTAACCTCTCGACATTGTTTTTTGAAAATCACATTCTTGTATTAAACTTCTCTTGCATGAGAGCATTTTTCCCATAGAGCAATGATTTTAATTTCCAACATTTTCTTATAATGGAGACACCAGTGTAATTATTATTATGTGCAAATATTCCTATTTTTTCGTGAACTTTACTTGGTTTAAACCTGAAGAAGCTACTGATAAATATATGTTTAGGAATTTATTTAAGTGCCGTAATTGTGGTAGTTTCGGGGTTGGAGTTGCTATAAGAATTTCTTTTTTTCAAAGATGAAGAAATGACTTCGTTGTTCCCACTTTTTTTGTGGTTGTATTTTTTTTTTTTTTTTTTTTGTAAAAACACAATTTTGATATATGGGAATTAGTCATTTTTGGAATATCGAAGAACTTTTTTCTTTACAGAAGTGACAATATTGAGCCATGGGAATCAGCCACCTTTCCTTATTCACTTCATCTACCAAATTGGAACCATAAGGCTTTTCTGGATAGCCTTGGATACCCACCTCCTAATAATGAGGTAAGACCCTTAAGTTTAAGGTAAAAATATATTACCCCATCAGTGGGTCTTCAGACCTCACAATCCGAACCTGTCCCCGAGTGCTATAATTCATGCAAGGGTGTTTCTCTTGCTTTCAGAGTGATAGGTAAATTTCCTTCTTATAGCATACATTTCTATGTTATTTTACCCATGGTCGTTTTATATACCCTCGACATGAATACCTATGAAATTTAATGTTACTGAGAATGGCCCATTACCAATTAACATATATTGGTAGTCTATTGCAACATTATTTTAGGCTTCTTTGGCAATGTATCTGAAATGTAGGAATTGTATAATCAGTCTTAATATCATGTTTAGGATACAGCATCGTATGTAAGATTATTATTATTATTATTATTATTATTATTATTATTATTATTATTATTATTATTATTATTATTATTATTATTATTATTATTATTAGCTAAGCTACAAGCCTAGTAGGAAAAGCAGTATACTATAAGCCATGGAGCTTCAAAAAGGAAAAATAACCTAATTAGGAAAGGAAATGTGGAAATAAATACACTGTATGAAAAGTGATGAATAAAGAATATAGAATCTCTTATGATCAATGAAAACAGTGGAAGAGATCTCTCATATATAAACTATGAAAAGAGATTCATGCCCGCGTGTTCAACATAAAAACATTTAGTGCAATTTTAACTCTGGAAGTTCCACAGATTCAACTCCTATATTAGGCCAGATGAGCTTTCTGTCTCCTAATTTAGGTTAGGTTATATTTGGTCGCATCCTTGCTCACATGTTTTCCCTATTTCCCCACCTTGAAAAAATTATTATTACTCCTCCTTGATGCCTCATAATTGTTTGTTGAGTAAAGTCATCTTCATTTCTATTTGAAATGAAAGACAAAAACATTCAGGAACTCAGTAAAAGGTTGTACAATTGTACTTTCAAATAAAAGGAAATTAATGCGGGGGTCATACTGCAATTTTATTACGCAAACAACTACTGTACTGTTGTAAGTAAAACAACTATTTTATGGGGTGCCATGGAATAGGTCAGGTTAGGCCAGACCTGTAGAAGTCCCCTCAGTCAAATTATTATCCAGCTCTATAGGTAAGGTAAGGCTAGGGTTTATCCTCTTTGGAATTAGTGTATACACAACTCTTCTGCAGCCAGTGATTTTCTCCCTCCGGAAGCGTTGTATACGGTATGTTGTAAGAGCATGTGGTTTTGTAGCCAGTGATTTCAGCCTTATGGGAGCATTATTAACATTGTAAAAGCTGTCTGATAAAGAAATGCTGGTGATTTTATCCATCTGAAAGCATTGTAAATGTATACGGTGTGCAGTTAGATCATCTGATTTTGCAGCCAGTGATTTTAACCTTCTGGAAGACTTATAAACATACTAGAGAGAGTCTAACAAAGAAATACCAGTAATTTTATCCTTCTGAAAGCATTGTACGAAAAGTAAGATAACTGCAATTATTGAAAAAAATTCATATTTTCTTACGTCTCTTCATAAATTGTCATCATTTCAGTAGTCAATCGCAATTGTTGAATCAATGGAAACAAGTCTGATTGGGCCCTTTTGTTGTCTGTCCATTTTAAATTTTTGGCTTATTTGCTTTGAAAAACTTTTGTCTTATTCCATTTTGGTTTTGGAATTTATTGGGTGGGGTATATTTTCATTTTAATGTTTACAATCTTGCCATAATGCTCAAATTAAGGGCAGTCTTTCTTCACACAACCTCTATAATGTTTTCGACGCATCCAGAAGGCTTAAATCAATTCCTACAACTAAAAATTTTAATTCAAAGGGAAAAAATAATTGGTCCAGAACTGGAAAGTTCATGGAGCTTTATTCTATAAAGGAGTAAGGGGTCAGAGGAAAAAATATTGAGGTCATATTCCTAAACAATAGGGAGATGTTTACCCAATGTTAATGTACTTCCTGGAAATTAATAACAAAATAACTGACACTATTGATGATCAGTGGATATAGAGGTATGAAAAAATATAGAGAATGAATATAAAGGCTATAAGTGCATTAGTCTGTAGCATTAATGATTGTAATATTAATTTTCAGATTGTGAGAGATATTGTGTCAAATCAGAGTAGTTATGATAGGAAAACAATACAAGAAAGAGGTAAGGAACTTTGTTGACAAAATTTAATTGAAAATCTTAGTAAATAGGAATTAGTTTTTTTCTTTTAGGTTGACGTGCATTTGGTAACAGGATTTTAACTTGGTCAGTCCCATGCACTTACATTATATCTCAGCATACCCAATTTCTTGCTTCCTTTCTTCCATCTTTATGTCTAGCTTCTAACTTTTTCCTCTCTGTTATACCATTGTTTTAACGTTATTTTTTCGGCAATTTTTTACATATATGAATTTTATATGTTTACGAGGTATACCAGCTTTATTATTTGATTATAATTTATTTATTCATAGTAGTTTATTCTATTTTCAAATTATGTATCATCAGGATTTCTAAACATATAGAAATTTTGCATAATATATTTATTCATCGTAGTTTATTGTGTTTTCAAATTATGTACCATCATATTTTGTAAAGAGGCACTTATATTTTTTGTCCACATGATCATAATTTTTAGATAACTCTATTCGTGTGCGTTGTAGGTAGGTAGGTAGGTAGGTTGGCCAGGGCACCAGCCACCCGTTGAGATACTACCGCTAGAGAGTTATTGGATCCTTTGACTGGCTAGACAATACTACATTGGATCCCTCTTTCTGATTACTGTTCATTGTTTCTTTTGCTTACACTTTGCTTACACATATGTCGAATAGTCTGGCCTAATTTTTACACATCATCCTCTGTCCTCGTATACCTTGCAACAATAAGATTACCAAATAATTTTTCTTTGCTCAAGAGGTTAACTACTACAATGTAATTGTTCAGTTGTTATTTTCCTCTTGGTAAGGGTAGAAGGGACCCTTTACCTATGGTAAGTAGCTCTTCTAGGAGAAGGACACTCCAAAATCAAATCATTGTTCATTAGTCTTGGGTAGTGTCATATCCTCTTTACCATGGCCTTTCACTTTCTTGGGATAGAGTTCTCTTGCTTGAGGCTACACTGGCACATAATTCTCTTTTTTCGCTTCCTCTTGTTTTTTTTTTAAGTTTTTATATGAAATACCTTATTAAATGTTTCTATTGTTTTCAAAATATTTTGTTTTGATTGCTCATTACTTCTTCTGTAGTTTATTTATTTTCTTGTTTCCTTTCCTCACTCCACTATTTTTCCCTGTTGGAGCCCTTGGGCTTATAGCATCCTATTTTTCCAGCTAAGGTTATAGCTTAGCTTGTAATAATAATAATAATAATAATAATAATAATAATAATAATAATAATAATAATAGTAATAAATAGTGAGATACATTTAGTTTAAATTTTGTCTCTTCAAGAAATTAATTCTTAATTTGAACGCATATTCATATTAGTTGTTGAATGTTTTTATCTACTTGAAAAGCCTGACCAAATCTTTTCTGTTTTCTGTTGGAGTTTGAGTTTCTTTCACTTTAATATCTCGTCTTCTTCCTTTTTCCACATTTCTGAAAGGCAATTTTCTTAATGACAGTACAACAACAAATTTAATAAAACTTCAATAAGAATTTCGTTCCCTATTTGAATTTCTTTTTCATTTTTGACTTGAAAGTTAAATTCGTTGTACTGCTTCTCTTGATTAACTTATTTAGACTCTATTAGTTTCACAACTTATTATAAACCTTCATTTTCGAACTTATTTTGGGACTTTAATAAGTTATAACAAGTTTAACAGCGAAGTCAAAGTTTCTCCCAAGTTCTCGTCATAATTCTCTCTCTCTCTCTCTCTCTCTCTCCTCTCTCTCTCTCTCTCTCTCTCTATCTCTCTCTCTCTCTCTCTCTCTCTCTCTCTCTCTCTCTCTCTCTCTTATACACACAACTTATATAAATATATATATATATATATATATATATATATATATATATATATATATATATATATATATATTATATATATATATACATATATATATATATATATGTATATATATACTGTATATATATATATATATATATATATATATATATATATATATATATATATATATATATATATATATATATATATAATATACAGTATATATATACATATATATATATGTATATATATACTATATATATATATATATATATATATATATATATATATATATATATATATATATATATTTATTTATATATATATATACTTATATAATATTATATATATATATATATATATATATATATATATATATATATATACATTACATGGCCTCCCTTGGTCATAGTTTGATAGAGAGGGGTCTCAGGCACTGATACGTGCAGTATAAATGGTAAATCTCAAGGCATTGTCCTTTCCTTCGATTTCTGGCATTCAAATGCAAAATTTAAACCTATAAATTAACCATTTAGCCATTTGCAGTAGGTTTTCGAGTAACATTGAAGATCCGTTCCTACAACGTGTTGCAACTATAGTTTTCATGTGTGTCGGAACACATAAATGTAGTAAATTTACATAAGCAATGAAGTTACTCACCTATGTTAATGCAGTAGGCCTTCACAATGCACTTTATGAGATCGAAGCATAATTATAACTAAATAAAACAAATTAAGGACATAAATATAGAATTATCAAATCAAATTGTATTTGAAAGTAATTAAGTCATGAACTAACAAAGCTAAAAATTTAATAGATGAAAACATATGAACTTGACCTCGTAAGGAATTCCATCTTCTCCAGCAAGTTAAAATATATCCCTCCTCCTTCAGAGATCTTGAAAATATTCCTTCTTCCGAAAGCTTGAAAATATTCCTTCAACTTTAGCAAGCTTAGAAATATTCCTTCTCCTTCAGAAAGTTTGAAAATATTCCTTCTCCTTCAGCAAGTTTAAAGATACTCCTATTCCTTCACATAGCTTGAAAATATTCATTTCCCTTAGCAAGCTTGAAATTATTCCTTCGTCTCCAAGCTTGAATGATATTCCTTCTCCTTCAGCAATCTTGAAATTATTCCTTCTTCAGTGAGCTTGAAAAATATTCCTTCTCCTTCTTCAGTAAGCTTGAAAATATTCCTTCTCCTTCTTCAGCTTGAAACTACTCCCTCTCCTCAGCAACCTTGAAAATATTCCTTCTCTTTCAGCAAGCTTAAAATATTCCTTCTCCCTCAGCAAGCTTGGAAATAGTTTGTTCTCTTTCAGCAAGCTTAAATATATTCCTATTCCTTCAGAGAGCTTGAAAATATTCATTTTCCCTTAGCAAGCTGGAAAATATTCCTTCGCCTCCAAGCTTGAATGTATTCCTTCTCCTTCAACAATCTTGAAAATATTCCTTCTTCAGTAAGCTTGAAAATATTCCTTCTCTTTCTTCAAGCTTGAAACTATCCCTTCGTCTTCACCAAGCTTGATAATATTCCTTCTCCTTCAGCAAGCTTGAAAATATTCTTTCTCCTTCAGCAAGCTTGAAAATGTTCTTTCTCCTTCAGCAAGCTTGAAAATATTCCTTCTCCTTCGGCATGCTTGAAAATATTCCTTCTCCTTCAGCAAGCTTGAAAATATTCCTTTTCCTTCAGCAAGCTTGAAAATATTCCTTCTCCTTCAGCAAGTTTGAAAAGACTCCTTCTTCAGCAAGCCTAAAAATATTCTATTCTTTCTCCTTCAGCAAGCTTGAAAATATTCCTTCTCCTTCACAGAGCCTGAAAATATTCCTTCTCCTTCAGCAACCTTAAACATATTCCTTCTCTTTCAGTAAGCTTAAAATATTCCTTCTCCTTCAGCAAGCTTGAAAATATTCATTCTCCCTTAGCAAGCTTGAAAATATTCCTTCTCCTTCAGCAAGCTTGAAAATATTCCTTCTCCTTCAGCAAGCTTGAAATATTCCTTCTCCTTCAGAAAGTTTATAAATATTCCTTCTCCCTCACCAAGCTTAAAGATATTCCTATTCCTTCAGAGAGCTTGAAAATATTCATTTTCCCTTAGCAAGCTTGAAAATATTCCTTTGCCTCCAAGCTTGAATGTATTCCTTCTCCTTCATGAATCTTGAAAATATTCCTTCTTTCGTAAGCTTGAAAATATTCCTTCTCCTCAAGCAAGCTTTAAAATATTCCTTTTCCTTCAGGAAGTTGGAAAATATTCCTTCTCCTTCAGCAAGCATGAAAATATTCCTTCTCCTTCAGCAAGCTTGAAACTATTCCTTCTCCTTCAGCAAGCTATTAAACATTCCTTCTCCTTCAGCAAGCTTAAAAATATTCCTTCTCCTTCAGCAAGCTTGAAAATAATCCTTCTCTTTCAGCATGCATGAAAACACTGCATGAATCTAAAACGAATTTCTCTGATGACACTTTGAATAAAGACCCAAGATTAAGGATGGGTTCTCTCCGGTTTCTTTGGAAGTCAGTTTTAATGAGTTCGTCCATACTCAGCCAATTTCAATTACCAAACCCTCAAAAACAGTCGTACCCTCTCATCTCTGATTTTTCGAAGAATAAAAAAATTGAATGCATTTCTTTTAATAGATCCTGTGTGGTGGAAATAGGTACTG
>NC_090730.1:176184733-176194733 GCF_036898095.1 Palaemon carinicauda
GGCTAACGCTGTATAAAATAAAATTCTGGACTTCATATTTCCGCTAATATTCAAGTAATAACAATCCTTTGGCGAGAGGGAATACTAATTTAGCAGCAATGAAACGACGTTTGCTTAAAACTGAAAATAAAAAAAAATGAGCTGAAGTTCTGGTTGCTCAATTAGAAAATAAAATGAAACGGAGTCATCAGAGAGAAAATAGTTTCCTTTGATTTAGTTAAACAGAGCAAAAGTGACTCTGTGTCTGACAGGGATTTCCAGATCTATCAACGATTCCAGGGAAAATAGAATATTAATAATGGTACGAAACTGACAACTGAAGAATGATGGACGGAAAGGGCTTTTAATTATTTTCGTCTTTACTTTTTACTTAGGTGATATACTTTGCTATTCTCTTTGTCGGATTATTATAAGTACAAGAGTTTGCAAAACCATAGAAGAAACAGAATATATCATTGAAAACGAGATGATGCATATTTCATATGCGGATGCATTTCATATTCCATAGTCCACGTTTTTTTCACTTTAATCTTGGCAAAAAAAAAAATGAAATACTTCTAATTATATTTTACTATTTACTTTATTAGCTTTTATGCAACAGAGATTTGTGATGGCTTATGTGGTATCGTTCCTGACTGCTGATCCCCTGACTGTGCTTCGAGTCATGCTCAAACTCGGTAGTTCCATTGGTCACTGCAACCTCGCCATCCTTGTGAGCTAAGGATAGGGAGTTTGGGGGAGCCTATAGATCTATCCTATGAGTTATCAGCACCCATTGCCTGGCCCTTCTTGCTCATAGCTTGTGTAGAGAGGGTGCTTGGGCACTGATAATATATATTGTCAGTTTCTAGGGCATTGTCCTGCTTGATATGTCCACTCCTGAGTGGACTTTAAACCTTTAAAGGTAAAAAGTTTGCGGAAAAAAAATAGGATGATTTCACTTCTACTTTTTTATGAAATATTATGCGAGAGAAGAGGTTGTAAAATCTACCTTTTCTACTTTTTAGTTAAGTGATATTCTTTGCTAATAGCTATGTATATTTTTTGTATGTGCCAAAGTTTGTAAAAACTTATAGGATATGTTTGCTTCTGTTGTATTATGAAAACTTATACGAGATAAGGGATAAGTTGGTACCTTTAAAGCAATATTTCGAAAAAAGTATCTGATAAAATTGTTTGAATTGTTTAAGCTAAAAAAAATATATGAGCAATGTCTATTATTCATAAAATATAAAAGGCATGTAACAATATGATGTAATAATGATCGTAGCTCTAGAAATTACAAAAAATAATTATTGTTATAACAAAAGAAATAAAAATTATAATGGAAAACTCTTTGTGGTTAACAATAACTGCTTTAAAAAAGATACGGAAAAAAATATTACATTTTATAAACTCTCCTTTACTAACAACAGTAAAATACTTATAGTTTTAGCACAAAAGGAAATATTATTAAAATTTCATTTTAACAACGTTGTATTTAATAAAATTGGACGATAGCAAACAATGGTCCCAACATTGCAAAACATAAGTAATCAGTGATATTAAAAGAAACATGAACCTCAAAGGTTAGATATGTACACATTCAGGTCCGTCATCCAATTAATGTGGAAGTATCCGGGTTCCTACGAACAAAGGACGATTGTCAAACAATGATTATCCCATGAAAATGAATAAAAAAAGGTATGTTACTATATTCTGTTTTTTAACAAGCTGTAAAGGTGATATATATGTTAACGGGAATCCTTAAACCTTGGCTGAAATTTCAGCTCTAAAAGATTAGGCTCGCTTCACAAGAGCGGATTGATAATGCTCGGATTTGTCCTCGCGGATTTTTTCCACATGGATTTTGTCCACACGGATTTTGTCCACTCTGATAATGTCTACGCAAAATCTGTCTACTCGGGTTTTGTCTACTCGGATTTTGTCCAAACGTATTTTGTTCAAGCTGCCCACTCAGAAGAATTTCCAAGTGATAGTGATTTGCTAGCTGCATGAAATAATTCATACATTATGGATATATCATATGCATCTGCTTATTTAGACGATGGCACCGGATAATTATGCATATATATAAATACACATACACACACACACACACACATATATATATATATATATATATATATATATATATATATATATATAGATATATATATATATATATATATATATATATATATATATATATATATATATATATATATATATATATATAGATAGATAGATAGATAGATACACATACATAAATATACATATATATATATATATATATATATATATATATATATATATATATATATATATATATATATATATATATATATAATAATAATAATAAATATACGCACAAACACATACTGTATATACCTGCTTATGCAACTTCCGTAGCTTGATTTTAAGCATAATAATCTTCGAATAGGTTCTTGGATATGACCACTTCAATATCATCCCTAAATTCGTAGTGAACAGATAGACTGTGAAGTGAACAAATGAACTTTCGGGTGAAGAAGAAAATAATCCGTTAAAGTTAGGTCTTTTTGCTATATCCGATTTTGAAGGAAGACTTGTCGATTATATCGTTAATCTATATCATAACTCTTCCATTGGAGCAAGGCGGGTTGTTTGATAGTTCAGGCTGTTATGGAGTTATAAATTGATAACCCTTATCTTGTAACTTTATCAATTTCTTTTTTTGTTGTACTACAGTCATTTGAGACAATCACTTCTTAAATACCTTTTAATAAACTATAGTATGTTAATGTAGAAGAAATATTCAATCGATAAAGGTGCAGTATGAGAGTGCGCAATATGAAAATAAACAATCTTATATCGCGCAATCTAAAAAATCTCAATATTTCAAGGCTCCGAGAGCTATTTCTTAGGCTTCTTCTAATTTCTAAATACATAATCAAAATTCATATAATGCATAGTAATAAAATGTATCTCTCAAACTAGTTTTGGTAACGACATTAATGCATATGATAAGACAGATATTTCATTTCTCTTCCTCTTTCTTGGTTAAAGTTTTTTTTTATAGTTTAGAAAGGAGATATTTATTTTAAGATTGTTACTGGTCTTAAAAATTTTTATTTTTCCTTGTTTTCTTTCCTCACTGGGCTATTTTCCCTGTTGGAGCCCCTGGGATTACAGCATCCTGCTTTTCCTACATGGGTTGTAGCTTAGCAAGTAATAATAATAATAATAATAATAATAATAATAATAATAATAATAATAATAATAATAGTAATAATAATAATAAGTAAACTTTATATCTCTCTAGAATATTACCTGAGATAAAACATTAATAGCATAATTCATTATTCAACTGTTATCATCTATTTTATTTTCATTTTTATTTTAGGAAAGTAAGCTTTTAGGAATTTAATTAAACTATAATCAACAGAATGTTTATAAACGCAATATATTTTATTTGTGGGCTGTTCAAAAGCATTGATTAACTAACTCTATAAGCAGTCATTAAAATTGCTCATTATCAACGTTTGCGATGCGATATAAAACTAATTATATATAATGACAGAGAATAATGAGAGTCTATAAAAAAGAATGGTTCATTTTTATTTTATGATTTTCTGCATAATACTAATTTTATAAGTACAATTTTAATATTGATACCAAAACTCCAGAAGTCCATCTATTATATTTGAAAACTTTAAATAAATGTAAAAACACAGTAAAAAAAAATATATATATATATACTGAACAAAATCTACAGTACACTAATAAATGAAAAGGGCAAATGGTGTAATTAGACAAATTTATGTCACTATAACATTTTACGTAGATTCTTTTAAGTTAATGTAAATATATATATATATATATATATATATATATATATATATATATATATATATATATATATATATATATATATATATACATATACATATACATATACATATACATATACATATACATATACATATACATATACATATACATATACATATACATATACATATACATATACATATACATATACATATACATATACATATATATATATATATATATATATATATATATATATATATATATATATATATATATATATATATATATATATATGTGTAATGATTATTCATTAATTTGCTTATCAGAATAAGAGAGAGAGAGAGAGAGAGAGAGAGAGAGAGAGAGAGAGAGAGAGAGAGAGAGAGAGAGAGAGAGAGAGAGAGAGAGAGAGACGAACTTACAAAATCTTTAAATTTTTTGTATAAAAAGAAACAAAAATTGAGTTTGGAATGTACTTGCGGCAGAGCAGTGCCACCAAGACATGATGCCACAATGCAGCGAGCCCTACTTCATTTCTGTCCACAGATCTGTCAGCCTTGCCACTCAGACCAGGTGCTACTCGACCGAATCTTTCTTGGAACTTTTCACAAATATTGTCTCTCCAGCTGGGATGCTATTCTCAGCTTAAGTGTTCAATAACTGTTTTATGACCATTTATCTAGTTTTATTCTCCTCTTGATGAATTTTTTTCGACCGTATTTAATATTATTCTTTTTTGCTAAAATCCAGGTGACTCCTCACTTTAGAGTGAATTAAGTATCATATGTTTTCCATATATTATCAAAAAAATGTGTTTATATAGCTCAACTTATTCATATTCCCATAATAACTAAAAATAAATATATGATCTTCCTACGGGGTGTTCTTACAGCATAACTCCCTCCTGGTATATGGCTAACTTATTATACATAAGTAGCAATCACATATTTCTCAAATCAATCCTTCTCGTCTAAAATAAACCAGCGTTAAGTTTAGACTTTTTGACGATCTTACACTCAAATGCAAAGCCTCGGGAGATGTTGCATGAGTCAATATATGAATGAAGGCAAGTCAGAGAAAAGATGAATAAGAAAGGTAAACATGATTATGCGTATTGATTCATAACTAAGATTCTTGAATTGATTGATGAACGAAGAGAAATATTTTTATGGAAAAGAAACCTGTATTTTTACAGTGCTTATTTCCGCGAGAAATTACTTAGATTGCTAGAGGAGAGCAGCTTTTTATTTTTTTTAATTATATCCGAAAATTAAGTCTTTTATAAAAAATAGTGTTTCTTGAACAAGAATCGCTCTAAATAAATGGACTACGTAAGGAACCATTCTTCGTACAAAACTTCTACAATCAATTATCAGTTGTATCCAGTACATGATGTCCACCTTCCTTAGTATTAATTATCTCATATTGCAGTTATATTCTGTTTCCTATGACGTTATGGATGTATTTCCCTAACAATGAACATGACCCAATGAACGATACTAAATTGGGTTTTGAGACATATTCAAATCAGGATAAATTTAATTCCCCTAACTTTCTCTATATACTCAAAATCTTATGAATAAGTAGAAAATTAATGTAACAACTAATCCTGAACCTAATAATCAGCTTTACACCGGCTAATAATAATAATAATAATAATAATAATAATAATAATAATAATAATAATAATAATAATAATAATAATAATAATAATAATAATAAAGATTTAGTCAATTTAAAAAAAAATGGAAATTTAATGCGAAAAGTACTTATTCAATACAAAGACCACGAATTTTTCGGCACGAAACTATCTTTCCCAAGATACACTTTTCCAGCGTTTGATCTTTATATTCCAGAACTAATCTATAATATCTCACAAACGTTTCTCTTCACACTCGCACTTTCGTCTATTCCTCAAGGACATAATGAGAAGAGAGCGTGTCATTTCACTCCGGTTCACTTCCCAGATTTAATTTCCTTAATGTAACATGACGAGATATACCAGGAGATACTCGTATTATTATTATTATTATTAAATGCTAAGCTACAACCCTAGTTGGAAAAGCAGGATGCTATAAGCCCAGGGGCCCCAACAGGGAAAATAGCCCAGTGAGGAAAGGAAATAAGGAAATAAGGAAAACTAGAACATTTTAGGAATAGTAACAATATTAAAATAAATATTTCCCATTTAAACTATAAAAACTTTAACAGAACAAGAGGAAGAGAAACTAGATAGAAAAGTGTGCCCAAGTGTACCCTCAAGCAAGAGAACTCTAACCCAAGGCAGTGTAAGACCATGGTACAGAGGCTATGGCACTACCCAAGAATAGAGAACAATGGTTTGATTTTGGAGTGTCCTTCTCCTAGAAGAGCTGCTTACCATAGCTAAAGAGTCTCTTCTACCCTTACCAAGAGGAAAGTAGCCACTGAACAATTACAGTGCAGTAGTTAACCCCTTGGGTGAAGAAGAATTGTCCAGTAATCACAGTGTTGTCAGGTGTATGAGGACAGAGGAGAATCTGTAAAGGATAGGCCAGACTATTCGGTGTCTGTGTAGGCAAAGGGAAAGAACCGTAACCAGAGAGAAGGGTCCTATGTAGTACTGTCTGGCCAGTCAAAGGACCCCATAACTCTCTAGCAGTAGTATCTCAACGGGCGGCTGGTGCCTAGGCCAACCTACTACCTCTTCTTTTCCACCTGTGGCCTGACACACCTTCGTCATGGTCACTGATTCTTCCACCCAGTAGAATTTGGATTTTCATAATGGCTTTTTTTATCTCTGGGTACGGAAGGTGAGACAAGACCCATTTTCATTTGATGTGTTAGATTGGGGTTTTATATTTGCTTGTATATCAGTGTTTTACTAAAAGAAGTTGAATGTGGTTACTGGATTTGAGGCTAAGTGAGAGATCATTTGAATATCTATTTATTTTTTTTCTTTTGAGAGAGAGAGAGAGAGAGAGAGAGAGAGAGAGAGAGAGAGGAGAGAGAGAGGGAGATTAATCTTTTTGACATAATCAGAGAGAGAGAGAGAGAGAGAGAGAGAGAGAGAGAGAGAGAGAGAGGGAGATTAATCTTTTTGACATAATCATTATATATATATATATATATATATATATATATATATATATATATATATATATATATATATATATATGTGTGTGTGTGTGTGTGTGTGTGTGTGTGCGTGTGTGTGTGTGTATGTGTGTGTGTTTGTGTATTTGTGTGTTTCTAGATGCATATGCTGGCGCTTTTTATACGTGCGTATATGTGTATGTTCGTATAAAGAAATACTAACATTGATTATCAAAATTATATTTTCCAACAGCATTTATAGCTTGCATCATGGGAAAAAAAATATTTATATATATATATATATATATATATATATATATATATATATATATATATATATATATATATATATATATATATATATATTTATATATATATATCAGAAATAGTATTTGTACTAAAGATCAGATGAGATTCTCCCTCTAATGCATGACAACATTTCCCAATATTCATAAATTTATTTCAATATAGACCTACTCAGGTCTCTTAACACAAGATTTATACAACGTAGTCGTTTCTTAGCAATGATAAAAAATAGCTATAAAAATGGACTATGTTTTTTTCCATGAGCTTTTAAACGTTCAAGAGATAAGTTCACCAAACGTTTAACTCAGCTACACAAGACACTAGAAGAGTTGGCAGACCCAGGCCTATATGGATGAGGACTATGAAGCGTGCAGTAGATGATGAATGGATAAGTATTGATTCAAAAGCTTAAGATAGAGACGAATGGCGAAATCTAAACGAGGCCCTTTGCGTCAATATGAGTAGGACATGATGATGATGATCTTTATGTGTCTATTTGCCCTCATCTTGTGTCTTTTTCAAATGATAGTGGTTAAAATAAAAGAAAACCTAGAATTTTGATTAATGATTTTCCAATTTTGTACTCCAAACATTTTCAAATTTATCTCATTAACCAGGTGTACAACGCACGTCATGTGGAATATACGGTGAGAAACTGATGTTAGAAAACCAGTACATTTTATTTGAATAATCTACTACCTACGCTACTTTTATTTCTGGAATATCCTGAAGTTTATTATTGATGATTCATTTATCTTGAATATTTTTGGAAATTTTACGTTTTTATATTATGGTGTAACTCTAAAGAAGTATCAAATATATTCTTCATTGAAGAAAGTTTATACAAATGTAATGTCTTAAATATAGGGAAGTTTATTTAGAAAATCTAAAATTATGAGATACAATATCAAACATTTGAAGTCTATGAATTTGGAGTTATAATGATTCATTTATAGCATTATAAACATGTTTTAGAATCTGTGAAATAAACATGATGGGTACAAAATAATCAGGAATATTAGACGCTTCTCCAACTCCGAATATGTAGAATCCAAATAAACATTTTGCATTTCCTACTTAACTAGTGAATAACTCAGGTTTATGCACCAGAAGCTATGTTATATCACACAAATTCGTCTTAGGCATTTTCGTTTCCATAAGCCTTTCCAGGAACTTTTGAACTTTTCCTATCTGGTCCTCAATGGTCAATTTTCATTTCATGAAAAACACAACTTTATGTTCATTAAATTCCATATTCCCGAATAAGATCCGTTTTTGACTCCCCCGTGCAACTAGTTCAATCAAATTAAATTTTCAATTAACCTTTACGTACAAATTATCCTACACTGTAATATCCACCACGCAGTACAGTATTCTGTAAGTCTTTCTACGACTGAGACGAATTTGAATTATATTCAAAATAATGCACTTGAATCGACAGAACTTTAGAAGTTAAAACCTTACATTTTCTCGTTTTTTGAGTAATTTGAGCCCCAACTTGCGTATATCCTTTTTTATATGTTGATCAAACACGAATATATATATATATATATATATATATATATATATATATATATATATATATATATATATATATATATATATATATATATATATATATATATATATATATATATATATATATATATATATATTTGCATATCCATAAATATTCCTTCCACATTTACAACCACATTATTCACCTAAATAATACACATTTAGAGAAGGCAAATGGTCACTAACCTCAATTTTCTTCAAGTTCTGACTACACAGCCGACATTATTGATTAGACTTCGTGTCGAGTCTCCCAGAACCTGAAAGTCATAATGAAATGACTGTTAAAGATTTGAAAAAAATTTTGTATTTTAACTAATATGAAACTTCTATGTATGTTGGGTCGTATTTTACAGTGTAATAATTTATCAATCGCAAGCATAGTTCTGTTTGTGAAGGTCTCTTTGAAATATATTTACTGTTCACGTCATTACAAATCCCATAAAAATCTAGTTTCCCAGGCAAACCTTATGTTACCTCAGCAGATACTATAACGTACCAAAACCACTAAAAGATAATATGTTTTTGTTGTACTATGATGTGTGTCTTAATCAATATAGGCCTATTTCTAAAACGAAAAATGTGCTTTCTTAATATTTCCGTGTTAATATATTCTAGCTATGTTTCTGAAGAGATATATTTTCTTAAAAGATATGTCTGTTTACACCAAATACCATCTCAGCATTTGGTTACATTGCCATCTTTAAATAGCAATAGTTTTCCCTCTGTAATCCCTATACGATAATTTTGTTATCTAATAAAGATTTTAATCGTGGTATTAATTGACTTATCTTGGATTAACTAAATCAGTCTTTACCCTCAACTAGCAGTTTCTTCATTGTTCTACTTACGAAACTCTGGTTCCTTAAAGTAGTTTTTGTTTCCTGAAGAATATCTTTGATACTAACCACTACTTAAAAACGATATTTCTTTACTATATTAAAAACTCCAAAGAAATTGTCCCCTTTTTTCATAGTTTCGAATTAAGGAATAAAGGTAAATGACTCTTTAGACTAATGGAATATTCAACTTCAAAATATATAATGATGATATCTACCAAATATAATTAACTATAAACAAAACTTCCTTCTATGAAATAGTGACATTAAGAACCAGGATTATTCATATTTTAAGTATTCATTATAGATAAATATTTGATGAACTTACTTTATAGTGTGATGGACTTCAAGGGATCTCGCTGGAACTGAACTATCCTAATACCAAACGACACAAACAAACAAAACCGAATAGTTGGGATTCATATTATAAC
>NC_090730.1:176197233-176199733 GCF_036898095.1 Palaemon carinicauda
ATATATATATATATCAACAGTGCTTTTCATGTTCAGAAACAATTATTATTATTATTATCATTATTATTATTATTATTATTATTATTATTATTATTATTATTATTATTATTATTATTATTATTATTATTATTATTATTAATCAGTGCGAAACTGGTGTCTCTGAAAACAGAAGAATAATGTTTGTTAAGTAACTAGGGGCAATATATCCCACGAAATTTCCAAATTGTTGTGCTTAATATTTAGCCTCGCCAATGTGGTTAGAAATATGTATTAAATATGTATGACTCTTTCAAAATTTTAGGTGTGATTCTCGACAGTAAATTTACTTTTGAGAAATAAGGTCTGTGTCTTCTTCAATTTCACAAAAAATAGGCTTATTGAGAAAGTCTTTCAAGATTTTCGGTGATCAATCTATTCTGAAGAAGTGTTTTAATTCTTTAATTCTACCTTGTTTTGAGTATTGTTCTCCTGTCTGGTCTTCAGCTGCTGATTCTCATCTTAATTTGTTGGACAGAAACTTACGGTCTATTAAATTTCTTATTCCTGATCTAGATATTAATCTCTGGCACCGTCGTTCAATTTGTTCATTATGCATGTTGCATAAGATTTTTCACAACTCTGACCATCCTTTACATTCAGATCTCCCTGGACAATTCTATCCTGTTCGTAATACTAGGCAGGCAGTTAATTCTAATAGCCAGGCCTTCTCCATCACGAGGCTCAATACCACGCAGTACTCTAGAAGTTTTATTCCAGCTGTGACCAAGTTGTGGAATGATCTTCCTAATCGGGTGGTTGAATCAGTAGAACTTCAAAAGTTCAAAGTTGGAGCAAATGCTTTTTTGTTGACCAGGCGGACATAGTCTTTTTATAGTTTATTTATGAAATATTTGTTTTTGATGTTGTTGATAGTTTATTATATGACATGTCTGTTTTGACGTTGTTTCTTATTTTAGAATGATTTATTGTTAATTTGTTCTCTTCATTTATTTATTTCCTTATGTCCTTTCCTCACTGGGCTATTTTTCCCTGTTGGAGCCCCTGGGCTTTTCCAACTAGGGTTGTAGCTTGGATAGTAATAATAATAAAAATAATAATAAAGAAGATTATGTTTTACGCCTTGTTTGTGAACCGCTTCCTGGCGACGATTTTAATCGTAGAGTAATGAAAATTGTAGAGATTAATTGTTATGTTAAAAGCTGGAAATGATTAAATTTTCGAATGTCAAGATGGAAGGCCAAGGTAACGGTCAAGGAAAACGTCCAATTCACGTAATTAGCTATAAGTTTGTACATCGCTGTCAGAGACTTCAAACTTGGTTCATATTTGAGCGTATTCAAAATTGACGCCAATTAATACATGTTAAGGTCAAAGGCCAAGGTCAAAATCAAGCAAAAGGTCGAGAAAGAAGCTGCCCTGGTGGAGGTCTGCGCCCATATTTTCGAGTTATATACATAGCAAGGGCCATTTATGCTGGAGCGTTGTGAATAAAAACTGATGTTAAGTGAAAATATTAGGGAAAATAGCTTTCAGCAATGAAATTGATAGGATTGATTAATATTTGCTTCTTTTTTTTTTTCGAAAAAATTAGTGTCATACAACCAACCGATTTCAATCCCTTTTACCATTTTTATTTTTACTATTAAAGTTCTGATCAATAAAAAATATCGAATAATATATATTTTTTCACTTTAAGGTGGTGAAAAAATGACACAAGTCTGAAGGATTTTCGATGTTTTTTTCCCCGGATCACACGATATCCCATGTTGATAGGTGATAGGAAGATTGGTCTGCATGAGGTATAATCCCTCTGGCGTGATCTGCACTTTACCTTTTAGACAAACTTATAAGTTTCACAGTTCAATTGCTGATATTTACATTTCTATGAAGAGAAGAATTTCTTTCTGTCAAAGTGTTTTTTTTTTCTGTGTCGAATTAAGACATAATTAAAAGGATAAGGGAAAAGGTTTCAGGGGCTTTCTACAAGACACGACTAAGATATGGCTGAGATTTTTTGCTGTCAAAGCTTTTCTTGTCGAATTAAAGATGTTTTTGTAGGATAATTTGTTAGACTTCAGCCACTTTTAAAAAGAAACACGTCCAAGAAATGTGTGATATTATAGTCAAATAAAGAATATGAATGGTGAATAACCCAGGATACCTGGCTGCTTTGTAAAGCATTTTTGAAAAAATCGGAATGTCTTCAATATTACAATGATATAAATTTGATCGGAGTTAAAATAAAATCAATTGCTATTTACAGACGCTTAAAAAATCCCACGTAACTTGCGAGTTAACTTTGAACAGATTAACTTCAATACAAACAACAGAACTATAACTTAGTATTAAGAATCTCTCTCTCTCTCTCTCTCTCTCTCTCGCTCTCTCTCTCTCTCTCTCTCTCTCTCTCTCTCTCTCTCTCTCTCTCTCTCTCTCTCTTGCTGATATTTAAGTTACATATACAAAAAACAAGAAATTATGAAAAAAATTATCACACAAT
>NC_090730.1:176212233-176217233 GCF_036898095.1 Palaemon carinicauda
AATAATTTTTTCAATGATGCCAGTCATTGAATTGCATATTAATAAAGACTTTTTATCCATTGAAGATAACTTTGATAAAATTTTATGAGAAATTAAAAAAAAATAGACAAAACACGTCTAAGAAATGTGTAGTATTTTAGTCCAATGTAGAAGATGAATTGTGCATAAGTCATGATCCTGTTCAGTTTTGTAAAACGGTTTTAAAACATTGAATTGTTTTAAATATTACAATAATAAAATATTGATCGAAGTGAAATAAAATCAATTGCGTAGACAATCTCCCGTTGCTTGAAAATTAATTCTAAACAATTAAGAGATTTACTCTAATACAAAACAAAAGGAACTAAAGCTTAGTTTTCAGTACATGACTCTCTCTCTCTCTCTCTCTCTCTCTCTCTCTCTCTCTCTCTCTCTCTCTCTCTCTCTCTCTCTCTCTCTCTCTCTTGATATTTTACCGATATTTATGAGAACAAAGGCAATATGAAAGCAAATCTCATAGAATCCAAAAGCTTTGAAATAGTATATACTAAAATTAATTGCAAAATGAACATAAATAGGTATGACAAGTAGCTTCGACAACATTGTTAAATATAAAAGAATAATTCTGAAATTATATAAATTTTATTACTGTGATGATAATGAATAGCAATGACAACTTAAAATCAAATGAGCAATTTACGACTTTATAAATGCAGCCAGATTTACAAGAGGATCTAAAAGAGCAATATAAGACAAGTAAAATTGCAATATTTTTTTCAATGAGGTGCATTTGCAATGACTCGCAGGGCTGCCCTTTTAGCTCGGGAAGGTTTCCTATTGGCTGAATAGTTAGAAACATTTTGTCCAACCAATCAGAAAGAAAGGAAACTTTTCCGAGCTAAAAGGGCACCCCTGCAGGTCGGTGGAAATGTACCTAAATACAAGAAATAGCATGAATATAATCTGGAATAGAATTTATAGCAAAATGTTGAAAATGTTGAAAACTGTCTACTGGAAGAAGGTAAACAGAGTACTCAGCTATTATATCTCATAAAAGATGCAACTATTTGAAGAGGAGCAGAAAGACCATTCATCATTTGTATGAGAGGAAGAAAAGTCAGTGACTGCAAAGGAGCAAGAGGTCCTGCAATGAAGGAGTGAAGGACATTGAAGGAGACACTCTAGAGGGGAGATGTGCAGGAAGAAGGTCGGCTCTACTTATGCAATTTCAAACGAAAGAGGGATCTGTGAATAGACAGACAGAGAGAGAGAGAGAGAGAGAGAGAGAGAGAGAGAGAGAGAGAGAGAGAGAGAGAGAGAGAGAGAGTCTAATCATGTAAAAAACCTGAAGGAAGGTAAATAGTTGAAGTAAATTATGAGGTTAGCCCATTACAAAATTCTAGTCACTACTAAATCGAGAGAGAGAGAGAGAGAGAGAGAGAGAGAGAGAGAGAGAGAGAGAGAGAGAGAGAGAGAGAGAGAGAGAGAGAGAGATGAACAACTCCAAGTTTAAAAGTGTATTCACAGGATATATATAGATATAAAGTAAATATATATTTCTAAAGCAAATGAGTTCTCTACTTACATCCAGGAAAATCCTTAAGGAGGAATTCTAAGAATACGCTTAAGTGCTTTCCTCAAGAATGTGAAATTCACTTTGAAATCTATTTCTGGGTTACAAACATGATGGGGCTCAAAGATAGATACTGAAACTTTTTTTGCTCTTCAATTTGCATAATTATGAAGTCGTTCATATATATATATATATATATATATATATATATATATATATATATATATATATATATATATATATATATATATATATATATATATATATATATATATATAGAAAAACTCGGTTGGAAACGTGATACTCGGATGCAAGGGAACCACATGGAAAATGCAAATATAGAGTGAATCCTGACTAGTTTCATATATATGTATATATATATATATATATATATATATATATATATATATATATATATATATATATATATATATATATATATATATATATATATATATACGCACACACACACACATATATATATATATATATATATATATATATATATATATATATATATATATATATGTATATATATACATACAGTATATATATATATATAAATATATATATATATATATATATATATATATATATATATATATAATTTATATATATATATATACATATATATATATATATATATATATATATATATATATATATACATATATATATATATATATATATATATATATATATATATATATATATATATATATATATATATATTTATATACATATATATATATATATATATATATATATATATATATATAAATATACATATATATATATATATATATATATATATATATATATATATATACACATATATATACTCCTACAGACATGCAACTCCATATACACAATTTAACATAATTATGAAACCAGTGGAAGGTAATGATACATCAGCTCCTTGGTACATAAGATCCTTTGTAAAGAGAATTCTATGCAAATGACTTTAGGCTTTCAAGAGTAACCTTCATCGAGGGACGCTCTGGAATCCTTCCAGCTATTCAAAATGTAAATCTGGAATTCTCCTTCTCTGAATAAATGTTCTATAAGACCTTTATGAATCAACGTGTTCTTAGAAGACCAGAAAAATTATGTAATAAATGTGAGAGGATTATAGCCAGTGTTTTTGGGGATGTTGTTTATCAGTCTTACTTCAAGGAACTTTTTTTTGGGGTGTTTTCATGCCTTAGTTATACATTATTACTTCTTTTTCGTATCGCTTAATTTTATCTTTATTCCTCTTTTTTCTATAACGTGTCTCAATATTCATACTCTGAACTAATATTATTCTCATCAAAACACGAAGCTAACAAAATTAACTTTTGCATTACTGCTATATAGCTTGAGTTATTAGTAGAAGTGCCTGTCTTGAGAAAAAATTTGTTCCCCCCCCCCAAAAAGGTTCATATTCGTATAGCGATAAAAATATTTATGCATATAGTATATATATAATTCAAGATATATGTCCCCATCGTTGGGGCCTGGAAGACCATCAGAAAAATAGGTGCAGCTGCCTGGAAACTCATCAGTTGCACTGTTAAGTAAAATGGGAAAGAGTTTGAGCATCAGGAAGAGTAAAGGGTGGAGGAATATGAGATAAATTATAGGGCTGGAAAGTTGATCCAGCCAGAGACATAATATATATTGCAGAAATCCTTGAGTATTGCCCACTCAGCAACGCTTGAGGTGCCTTCCCTACCCCTTAAGATTGTTTAGGATATCAAATTAATGGAAAACGTCAACAACTGCATTGAAATAAACATTTATTAATAAATTCTCTATCCGGGAGCTTTTGCTACTTTTTGAGAAAGTATTAAGTGTTTTCTTCTTTGGATATAAGTAACAAAGGTTTGATCGACTTTTTGTTTCATTCCATACCTCACATTTAATTGGCAGGCTTCAATTATGAACAATAAAAATCGAAAAACTGTCAGAAATTCCTAAATGATTTTATTGTTCATTGTCAAAGGAAACTTAGTATGACTTTTTTTTTATCATTTTCATATAGTTATCTTTATGTTAGATTTTAAATGACACTGATTGGTCAATTCAAACTAATTTTGGATATCAATATAATCGTAATTCAAAACACTGAATAATGAAATTATAAAAAGGTCATTAGAATTATGAACTTTCCTTCAAAAATTCAAGCTTCAATTCAAAAGTTTAATTATCGGTATCTGTTTTGCTATAAGATAATATGCCCACTGATAAAAGTTGATATTAAAATACTGAATTATTTAAAGAATTTTTAGCTATCCCCCAAAAAAATATCTTTTAGAAAATAAACCTTTTAATTGTATTTCATGAACTAGTCTTTAACTCTTTCAAGTAATTGAAGGAGCAAACTACACTTAGTTAACAGGGAGCCGGCACTTTGTTCCCATTGGCTTAGGCACCATATGACTGCGTTCCCATTGGCTAAGGCATCAAAAGGTAACTCCCCCTGCATTCCTACATAGCGGAAATTTCCAATATGTTATTCTCAAAAATGAACTCACTGAGTCCATCTATTGGGAACTTTGGAACTATAGTAATTATGGTCATTCCTTGAAAAAACTATAGTATATTTTACAATAAAAGTGCATGGTAAATTTCTTCTATATGTATATTATGATGAATATAAACATTATGTAAAATATTCGTAAAAATAAAACCTAATTATGACGTTATTAGAGAAAAACTGAAAACTCTAGAAGGAAATTTTCAATTTCGATTTTGGTAAAATTGGACTTTTGACGGGAAGCGGTCCAAAATTGCCAACAAATCAATTAGATGGAATATTTTATAAGAAAATAAACTAAAACCTGTTAGGTTGTGAATTGAAAAACAAACAACTATCAAATATAATATTTTATAATATAATTATAAACCCAAAAGACAAAATATTTAGTTTAATTCTTCCTCTTTCAAGTTAAGAAACGTTGGCATCTCCAATTCCTCTATGGCCAGTGACGTCTTCGTCTCATTCTTTTAACTTTTAAACAGACCGAAAATATCAAACATATCAAACATTACTGCTGGTTTACCAAGCAAAAACTATGATTTGTAATTATTGGTATATATAAAAACATTACGGTGACAGAAGCGGTGCTAAAGACAGCTATTATTTACAGACCTAAAAACCTAAAAAGATTAATGAAGTAGGTAAAAACAGATTTAATTCTCAATTTTTTATTCCATTTAGTATATTTTACATTAATTCCAGTATAATTGGAAGCATAGTAATAATATAATAAGCATATGATATTATGTTACAAAAGAATTAACAACTGATAGTGGAGTGAATCTAAGGAATTTTCAAGTCATTCAATAGAAAAAAAACTATAGTTTCTTCCTTCAAAAAAGCAATAGGAAAAATATTACAGATAAACATAAGTTAACGTGATTGTAATATTTATCAAGAAATATATATAGGAAGCCTTAAAAT